>NC_031985.2:37012820-37095320 GCF_001858045.2 Oreochromis niloticus
GTCAACTACACACCTGGCCATGTTAAATTGCGAGCTTTTGAGTTTTCGGGATACGGTGAGGCCGTGGCGCCACGGCGAATTTCGATGACTCGCCATGAAAATCTTATTGCCTCTCGTTCTGTCATACATTGTCCGACCTTGACCAAGTGGACACAATATGATAAGGCTCCACCCTGAACATATTTCAACTGCCATATTTGACATCAGGGACAGCGCCACCTAGTGGGAACAGGAAACTGTCATGTTTTACACTTTGGGTACAGTATTGTAATGGGTGACATCTGCAGCCTCAATTTCTCCAGGAAAGCCTTAAGGAGTTGGTCTTGGGTTACAGAGAAAACTGTGAGTTTCGCAGAAGGTGTGACCCCAGCAGCATGGCGAATTGATCTCGCTATGAAGAAACAAATTAGTGTAACTCAATGAAATCCAATGTGATCAGTACCAGATTTTACAGGATGATGTCAGACCCGCCGTGAACAGATGATGGCCCATTGTCAGGAATACGTAGAGCGCCACCTAGTGGCACAGGAAATGTCATGTCTTTCATTTGTTGTACTGATTTTCACAGGTTCATCGTGGCCACTCAAAAGCGGTGATATCACCATCAGTCCCTCTTGATGCTTCAGTGAGAAATTGTGACTTAAACTGAACGGCGCACCCTGGTGGCAACGCAGTTCACCATGAAGATGAAGTGCTTTTGAGGGCTTGAAAAGTTTAAAAAGTCTTGAAATTTGGCGCACACCTAATGTGATGAGCGATTTCTTTTATGTCATTTTCTTGACAGCGCAAAATGGCTCCACAGCGCCCCTACAAATTCAAAACAACAGCCCTGCTCTGTGTTTTATGTATGAGTTTGAAACCTGGCAAGCTTATTGGACATATCAAGATGTACAAAAAGTCTCTTGGAGCAATATCCCAAATCCAACAGGAAGTCAGCCATTTTAAAATTAATGTGTAATTTGGCGACATTTTCCCCTCTTTTCAGGCCTATACTTTGACGAACTCCTCCAAGGGATTTCATTAGATTTACGCGATCTCCTGTGTGTGGAATCTAAAGACCTTTGTGATGTTAAATTGCGAAGCTTTTTACGTCAGGGAAACGGGTGGTCATGGCGGCACGTGGAGTTTCAATCACTCGCCAAAAAGCAGTAACTGCTGTCGCTCAAAAACACAATGTCCAATCTCTCCAAAGTCGCAGGCGTGATGAGACTCGAGCTCGGAAATGTTTGTTATGCCATTTGTCAGTAATGGTTAGAGCGCCACCTAGTGGGCGACTATAATAATGGTTGAATGAAGATGAAATTTAGCTGGTGGTTAAATGCATGAATTCCATCAATGTGACATCAGATGGAAGCGCTGGTTTTAGGTGTGGGCTTGGCTCGATGCGCCGGGGGTGCGAGGGCCCTCATATCGCTGCTTGCAGCTTTTAATTATTATTATTATTATTATTATATTCAGGCAAAAGAAGGGCCTTTTGAGGGCTTTAACATGCTCGAAAACTCTTGGAATTTTGCACACATGCCAGGTCTGGTGAAAAATTTGTATTTTAATGGTTTACATATGAGCACTGGGAAATGGCTCTGTAGCGCCACCTATGCCTTGTTAAATGCAGCCCTACGAACACATGTTTGCTACCACATGTATGAAATTGGCACACATGTGTATCATGCCAAGACGAACAAAAAGTCTGTGGACCATTGACGCAAACCAACAGGAAGTCCGCCATTTGGAAGTGAAGGTGACATTTTGGCTCTAATTTGCCATTTCCATGCTCGAACTTTGCGAACTCCTCATTGGAATTTCATCGTACAAGCTTCATATTTGGTCAGTGTCAACTACACACCTGGGCCATGTAAATTGCGGAGCTTTGAGTTTTCGGGTTACTGTGAGGCCGTGGCGCCACGGCGAATTTCGATGACTCGCCATGAAAATCTTATTGCCTCTCGTTCTGTCATACATGTCCGACCTTGACCAAAGTGGACACATATGATAAGGCTCCACCCTGAACATATTTCAACTGCCATATTTGACACCAGGGACAGCGCCACCTAGTGGGAACAGGAAATGTCATGTTTTACACTTTGGGGTACAGTATTGTAATGGGTGACATCTGCAGCCTCAAATTTCTCCAGGAAAGCCTTAAGGAGTTGGTCTTGGGTTACAGAGAAAACTGTGAGTTTTCGCTGAAGGTGTGACCCCAGCAGCATGGCGAACATTGAGGTCTCGCCATGAAGAACAATTAGTGTAACTCAATGAAATCCAATCTGATCAGTACCAGATTTTACAGGGATGATGTCAGACCCGCCCTGAACAGATTGATATGCCCATTGTCAGGAATACGTAGAGCGCCACCTAGTGGCACCAGGAAATGTCATGTCTTTCATTTTGTTGTACTGATTTTCACAGGTTCATCGTGGCCACCTCAAAAGCGGTGAATATCACCATCAGTCCTCTTGATGCTTCAGTGAGAAAATTGTGACTATAAACTGAACGGCGCACCCTGGTGGCAGCGCAGTTCACCATGAAAGATGAAGTGGCTTTTGAGGGGCTTGAAAAGTTTAAAAAGTCTTGAAATTTGGCGCACACCTCTAATGTGATGAGGGATTTCTTTTTATATGTTCATTTTCCTTGAAGAGCGCAAAATGGCTCCACAGCGCCCCCTACAAAATTTCAAAACAACAGCCCCTGCTCTGTGTTTTATGTATGAGTTTGAAACCTGGCAAGCTTATTGGAGATATCAAGATGTACAAAAAGTCTCTTGGAGCAATATCCCAAATCCAACAGGAAGTCAGCCATTTTAAAATTAATGTGTAAATTTGGCGACATTTCCCCTCTTTCAGGCCTCATACTTTGACGAACTCCTCCAAGGGATTTCATTAGATTACGCGATCTCCTGTGTGTGGAATCTAAAGACCTTTGTGATGTTAAATTGCGAAGCTTTTTACGTTCAGGGAAACGGGGTGGTCATGGCGGCACGTGGAGTTTCAATCACTCGCCAAAAAGCAGTAACCTGCTGTCGCTCAAAAACACAATGTCCAATCTCTCCCAAAGGTCGCAGGCGTGATGAGACTCGATGAAAATTTACGTATTTTAATGTCCGTAGACATGTCCAGGGAAAATTGCTCAGTAGCGCCACCTAGAAAAATGAGAAACGCGAGCCCCGAGATGGGTATGACCTACATGTATAAAACTCGGAACACATATCTAACGTTCGGAGACGCACAAAAAGTCTATTATGGCCATGTCCTAAACCCAACAGGAAGTCCGCCATTTGGAAGTGAAGGTGACATTTTGGCTCTAATTTTGCCATTTCCATGCCTCGAACTTTTGCGAACTCCTCATTGGAATTTCATCGTACAAGCTTCATATTTGGTCAGTGTCAACTACACACCTGGGCCATGTTAAATTGCGGAGCTTTTGAGTTTTCGGGTTACTGTGAGGCCGTGGCGCCACGGCGAATTTCGATGACTCGCCATGAAAATCTTATTGCCTCTCGTTCTGTCATACATTGTCCGACCTTGACCAAAGTGGACACATATGATAAGGCTCCACCCCTGAACATATTTCAACTGCCATATTTGACATCAGGGACAGCGCCACCTAGTGGGAACAGGAAATGTCATGTTTTACACTTTGGGGTACAGTATTGTAATGGGTGACATCTGCAGCCTCAAATTTCTCCAGGAAAGCCTTAAGGAGTTGGTCTTGGGTTACAGAGAAAACTGTGAGTTTTCGCTGAAGGGTGTGACCCAGCAGCATGGCGAACATTGAGGTCTCGCCATGAAGAAACAAATTAGTGTAACTCAATGAAATCCAATGTGATCAGTACCAGATTTTACAGGGATGATGTCAGACCCGCCCTGAACAGATTGATATGCCCATTGTCAGGAATACGTAGAGCGCCACCTAGTGGCACCAGGAAATGTCATGTCTTTCATTTTGTTGTACTGATTTTCACAGGTTCATCGTGGCCACCTCAAAAGCGGTGAATATCACCATCAGTCCCTCTTGATGCTTCAGTGAGAAAATTGTGACTATAAACTGAACGGCGCACCCTGGTGGCAACGCAGTTCACCATGAAAGATGAAGTGGCTTTTGAGGGGCTTGAAAAGTTTAAAAAGTCTTGAAATTTGGCGCACACCTCTAATGTGATGAGGGATTTCTTTTTATATGTTCATTTTCCTTGAACAGCGCAAAATGGCTCCACAGCGCCCCTACAAAATTTCAAAACAACAGCCCCTGCTCTGTGTTTTATGTATGAGTTTGAAACCTGGCAAGCTTATTGGAGATATCAAGATGTACAAAAAGTCTCTTGGAGCAATATCCCAAATCCAACAGGAAGTCAGCCATTTTAAATTAATGTGTAAATTTGGCGACATTTTCCCCTCTTTTCAGGCCTCATACTTTGACGAACTCCTCCAAGGGATTTCATTAGATTTACGCGATCTCCTGTGTGTGGAATCTAAAGACCTTTGTGATGTTAAATTGCGAAGCTTTTTACGTTCAGGGAAACGGGGTGGTCATGGCGGCACGTGGAGTTTCAATCACTCGCCAAAAAGCAGTAACCTGCTGTCGCTCAAAACACAATGTCCAATCTCTCCCAAAGGTCGCAGGCGTGATGAGACTCGAGCTCGGAAATGTTTGTTATGCCATTTGTCAGTAATGTTAGAGCGCCACCTAGTGGGACGACTATAATAATGGTTGAATGAGATGAAATTTTAGCTGGTGGTTAAATGCATGAATTCCATCAATGTGACATCAGATCGGAAGCGCTGGTTTTAGGTGTTGGGCTTGGCTCGACGCGCCGGGGTGCGAGGGCCCTCATATCGCTGCTTGCAGCTTTAATTAGGGCCCGAGCACAAAAGTGCGAAGGCCCTATTGTATCTGCTCTGTTTCTTATTATTATTATTATTATTATTTTATTATTATTATTATTATTATTATTATTATTTCGGCAAATGAATCGGCCTTTTGAGGGCCTAAACATGCTCGAAAACTCATGAAATTTTGCAGACGCGTCAGGTCTGGTGAAAATTTACGTATTTTAATGTCCGTAGACATGTCCAGGGAAAATTGGCTCAGTAGCGCCACCTAGAAAAATGAGAAACGCGAGCCCCCGAGATGGTATGACCTACATGTATAAAACTCGGAACACATATCTAACGTTCGGAGACGCACATAAAAGTCTATTATGGCCATGTCCTAAACCCAACAGGAAGTCCGCCATTTGGAAGTGAAGGTGACATTTTGGCTCTAATTTTGCCATTTCCATGCCTCGAACTTTTGCGAACTCCTCATTGGAATTTCATCGTACAAGCTTCATATTTGGTCAGTGTCAACTACACACCTGGGCCATGTTAAATTGCGGAGCTTTTGAGTTTTCGGGTTACTGTGAGGCCGTGGCGCCACGGCGAATTTCGATGACTCGCCATGAAAATCTTATTGCCTCTCGTTCTGTCATACATTGTCCGACCTTGACCAAAGTGGACACATATGATAAGGCTCCACCCTGAACATATTTCAACTGCCATATTTGACACCAGGGACAGCGCCACCTAGTGGGAACAGGAAATGTCATGTTTTACACTTTGGGGTACAGTATTGTAATGGGTGACATCTGCAGCCTCAAATTTCTCCAGGAAAGCCTTAAGGAGTTGGTCTTGGGTTACAGAGAAAACTGTGAGTTTTCGCTGAAGGGTGTGACCCCAGCAGCATGGCGAACATTGAGGTCTCGCCATGAAGAAACAAATTAGTGTAACTCAATGAAATCCAATCTGATCAGTACCAGATTTTACAGGGATGATGTCAGACCCGCCCTGAACAGATTGATATGCCCATTGTCAGGAATACGTAGAGCGCCACCTAGTGGCACCAGGAAATGTCATGTCTTTCATTTTGTTGTACTGATTTTCACAGGTTCATCGTGGCCACCTCAAAAGCGGTGAATATCACCATCAGTCCCTCTTGATGCTTCAGTGAGAAAATTGTGACTATAAACTGAACGGCGCACCCTGGTGGCACGCAGTTCACCATGAAAGATGAAGTGGCTTTTGAGGGGCTTGAAAAGTTTAAAAAGTCTTGAAATTTGGCGCACACCTCTAATGTGATGAGGGATTTCTTTTATATGTTCATTTTCCTTGAACAGCGCAAAATGGCTCCACAGCGCCCCCTACAAAATTTCAAAACAACAGCCCCTGCTCTGTGTTTTATGTATGAGTTTGAAACCTGGCAAGCTTATTGGAGATATCAAGATGTACAAAAAGTCTCTTGGAGCAATATCCCAAATCCAACAGGAAGTCAGCCATTTTAAAATTAATGTGTAAATTTGGCGACATTTTCCCCTCTTTTCAGGCCTCATACTTTGACGAACTCCTCCAAGGGATTTCATTAGATTTACGCGATCTCCTGTGTGTGGAATCTAAAGACCTTTGTGATGTTAAATTGCGAAGCTTTTTACGTTCAGGGAAACGGGGTGGTCATGGCGGCACGTGGAGTTTCAATCACTCGCCAAAAAGCAGTAACCTGCTGTCGCTCAAAAACACAATGTCCAATCTCTCCCAAAGGTCGCAGGCGTGATGAGACTCGAGCTCGGAAATGTTTGTTATGCCATTTGTCAGTAATGGTTAGAGCGCCACCTAGTGGGACGACTATAATAATGGTTGAATGAGATGAAATTTTAGCTGGTGGTTAAATGCATGAATTCCATCAATGTGACATCAGATCGGAAGCGCTGGTTTTAGGTGTTGGGCTTGGCTCGACGCGCCGGGGTGCGAGGGCCCTCATATCGCTGCTTGCAGCTTTAATTATTATTATTATTATTATTTCGGCAAATGAATCGGCCTTTTGAGGGCCTAAACATGCTCAAAACTCATGAAATTTTGCACACGCGTCAGGTCTGGTGAAAATTTACGTATTTTAATGTCCGTAGACATGTCCAGGGAAAATTGGCTCAGTAGCGCCACCTAGAAAAATGAGAAACGCGAGCCCCCGAGATGGGTATGACCTACATGTATAAACTCGGAACACATATCTAACGTTCGGAGACGCACATAAAAGTCTATTATGGCCATGTCCTAAACCCAACAGGAAGTCCGCCATTTGGAAGTGAAGGTGACATTTTGGCTCTAATTTTGCCATTTCCATGCCTCGAACTTTTGCGAACTCCTCATTGGAATTTCATCGTACAAGCTTCATATTTGGTCAGTGTCAACTACACACCTGGGCCATGTTAAATTGCGGAGCTTTTGAGTTTTCGGGTTACTGTGAGGCCGTGGCGCCACGGCGAATTTCGATGACTCGCCATGAAATCTTATTGCCTCTCGTTCTGTCATACATTGTCCGACCTTGACCAAAGTGGACACATATGATAAGGCTCCACCCCTGAACATATTTCAACTGCCATATTTGACACCAGGGACAGCGCCACCTAGTGGGAACAGGAAATGTCATGTTTTACACTTTGGGGTACAGTATTGTAATGGGTGACATCTGCAGCCTCAAATTTCTCCAGGAAAGCCTTAAGGAGTTGGTCTTGGGTTACAGAGAAAACTGTGAGTTTTCGCTGAAGGGTGTGACCCCAGCAGCATGGCGAACATTGAGGTCTCGCCATGAAGAAACAAATTAGTGTAACTCAATGAAATCCAATCTGATCAGTACCAGATTTTACAGGGATGATGTCAGACCCGCCCTGAACAGATTGATATGCCCATTGTCAGGAATACGTAGAGCGCCACCTAGTGGCACCAGGAAATGTCATGTCTTTCATTTTGTTGTACTGATTTTCACAGGTTCATCGTGGCCACCTCAAAAGCGGTGAATATCACCATCAGTCCCTCTTGATGCTTCAGTGAGAAAATTGTGACTATAAACTGAACGGCGCACCCTGGTGGCAGCGCAGTTCACCATGAAAGATGAAGTGGCTTTTGAGGGGCTTGAAAAGTTTAAAAAGTCTTGAAATTTGGCGCACACCTCTAATGTGATGAGGGATTTCTTTTTATATGTTCATTTTCCTTGAACAGCGCAAAATGGCTCCACAGCGCCCCCTACAAAATTTCAAAACAACAGCCCCTGCTCTGTGTTTTATGTATGAGTTTGAAACCTGGCAAGCTTATTGGAGATATCAAGATGTACAAAAAAGTCTCTTGGAGCAATATCCCAAATCCAACAGGAAGTCAGCCATTTTAAAATTAATGTGTAAATTTGGCGACATTTTCCCCTCTTTTCAGGCCTCATACTTTGACGAACTCCTCCAAGGGATTTCATTAGATTTACGCGATCTCCTGTGTGTGGAATCTAAAGACCTTTGTGATGTTAAATTGCGAAGCTTTTTACGTTCAGGGAAACGGGGTGGTCATGGCGGCACGTGGAGTTTCAATCACTCGCCAAAAAGCAGTAACCTGCTGTCGCTCAAAAACAATGTCCAATCTCTCCCAAAGGTCGCAGGCGTGATGAGACTCGAGCTCGGAAATGTTTGTTATGCCATTTGTCAGTAATGGTTAGAGCGCCACCTAGTGGGACGACTATAATAATGGTTGAATGAGATGAAATTTTAGCTGGTGGTTAAATGCATGAATTCCATCAATGTGACATCAGATCGGAAGCGCTGGTTTTAGGTGTTGGGCTTGCTCGACGCCGGGGTGCGAGGCCTCATATCGCTGCTGCGCTTATTACGGCCCGGGGTGCGAAGGGCCCTCTATTATCGCTGCTTGACGCTTATTATATTATTAAGGGCCCGAGCACAAAAGTGCGAAGGCCCTATTGTATCTGCTCTGTTCTTATTATTATTATTATTATTATTTATTATTATTATTATTATTATTATTATTATTTCGGCAAATGAATCGGCTTTTGAGGGCTAAACATGCTCGAAAACTCATGAAATTTTGCACACGCGTCAGGTCTGGTGAAAATTTACGTATTTTAATGTCCGTAGACATGTCCAGGGAAAATTGGCTCAGTAGCGCCACCTAGAAAAATGAGAAACGCGAGCCCCGAGATGGGTATGACCTACATGTATAAACTCGGAACACATATCTAACGTTCGGAGACGCACATAAAAGTCTATTATGGCCATGTCCTAAACCCAACAGGAAGTCCGCCATTTGGAAGTGAAGGTGACATTTTGGCTCTAATTTTGCCATTTCCATGCCTCGAACTTTTGCGAACTCCTCATTGGAATTTCATCGTACAAGCTTCATATTTGGTCAGTGTCAACTACACACCTGGGCCATGTTAAATTGCGGAGCTTTTGAGTTTTCGGGTTACTGTGAGGCCGTGGCGCCACGGCGAATTTCGATGACTCGCCATGAAAATCTTATTGCCTCTCGTTCTGTCATACATTGTCCGACCTTGACCAAAGTGGACACATATGATAAGGCTCCACCCCTGAACATATTTCAACTGCCATATTTGACACCAGGGACAGCGCCACCTAGTGGGAACAGGAAATGTCATGTTTTACACTTTGGGGTACAGTATTGTAATGGGTGACATCTGCAGCCTCAAATTTCTCCAGGAAGCCTTAAGGAGTTGGTCTTGGGTTACAGAGAAAACTGTGAGTTTTCGCGAAGGGTGTGACCCCAGCAGCATGGCGAACATTGAGGTCTCGCCATGAAGAAACAAATTAGTGTAACTCAATGAAATCCAATCTGATCAGTACCAGATTTTACAGGGATGATGTCAGACCCGCCCTGAACAGATTGATATGCCCATTGTCAGGAATACGTAGAGCGCCACCTAGTGGCACCAGGAAATGTCATGTCTTTCATTTTGTTGTACTGATTTTCACAGGTTCATCGTGGCCACCTCAAAAGCGGTGAATATCACCATCAGTCCCTCTTGATGCTTCAGTGAGAAAATTGTGACTAAACTGAACGGCGCACCCTGGTGGCAGCGCAGTTCACCATGAAAGATGAAGTGGCTTTTGAGGGGCTTGAAAAGTTTAAAAAGTCTTGAAATTTGGCGCACACCTCTAATGTGATGAGGGATTTCTTTTATATGTTCATTTTCCTTGAAGAGCGCAAAATGGCTCCACAGCGCCCCCTACAAATTTCAAAACAACAGCCCCTGCTCTGTGTTTTATGTATGAGTTTGAAACCTGGCAAGCTTATTGGAGATATCAAGATGTACAAAAAGTCTCTTGGAGCAATATCCCAAATCCAACAGGAAGTCAGCCATTTTAAAATTAATGTGTAAATTTGGCGACATTTTCCCCTCTTTTCAGGCCTCATACTTTGACGAACTCCTCCAAGGGATTTCATTAGATTTACGCGATCTCCTGTGTGTGGAATCTAAAGACCTTTGTGATGTTAAATTGCGAAGCTTTTTACGTTCAGGGAAACGGGGTGGTCATGGCGGCACGTGGAGTTTCAATCACTCGCCAAAAAGCAGTAACCTGCTGTCGCTCAAAAAGACAATGTCCAATCTCTCCCAAAGGTCGCAGGCGTGATGAGACCGAGCTCGGAAATGTTTGTTATGCCATTTGTCAGTAATGGTTAGAGCGCCACCTAGTGGGACGACTATAATAATGGTTGAATGAGATGAAATTTTAGCTGGTGGTTAAATGCATGAATTCCATCAATGTGACATCAGATCGGAAGCGCTGGTTTTAGGTGTTGGGCTTGGCTCGACGCGCCGGGGGTGCGAGGGCCCTCATATCGCTGCTTGCAGCTTTAATTATTATTATTATTATTATTATTATTATTTCGGCAAATGAATCGGCCTTTTGAGGGCCTAACATGCTCAAAAACTCATGAAATTTTGCACACGCGTCAGGTCTGGTGAAAATTTACGTATTTTAATGTCCGTAGACATGTCCAGGGAAAATTGGCTCAGTAGCGCCACCTAGAAAAATGAGAAACGCGAGCCCCCGAGATGGGTATGACCTACATGTATAAAACTCGGAACACATATCTAACGTTCGGAGACGCACATAAAAGTCTATTATGGCCATGTCCTAAACCCAACAGGAAGTCCGCCATTTGGAAGTGAAGGTGACATTTTGGCTCTAATTTTGCCATTTCCATACCTCGAACTTTTGCGAACTCCTCATTGGAATTTCATCGTACAAGCTTCATATTTGGTCAGTGTCAAATACACACCTGGGCCATGTTAAATTGCGGAGCTTTTGAGTTTTCGGGTTACTGTGAGGCCGTGGCGCCACGGCGAATTTCGATGACTCGCCATGAAAATCTTATTGCCTCTCGTTCTGTCATACATTGTCCGACCTTGACCAAAGTGGACACATATGATAAGGCTCCACCCCTGAACATATTTCAACTGCCATATTTGACACCAGGGACAGCGCCACCTAGTGGGAACAGGAAATGTCATGTTTTACACTTTGGGGTACAGTATTGTAATGGGTGACATCTGCAGCCTCAAATTTCTCCAGGAAAGCCTTAAGGAGTTGGTCTTGGGTTACAGAGAAAACTGTGAGTTTTCGCTGAAGGGTGTGACCCCAGCAGCATGGCGAACATTGAGGTCTCGCCATGAAGAAACAAATTAGTGTAACTCAATGAAATCCAATCTGATCAGTACCAGATTTTACAGGGATGATGTCAGACCCGCCCTGAACAGATTGATATGCCCATTGTCAGGAATACGTAGAGCGCCACCTAGTGGCACCAGGAAATGTCATGTCTTTCATTTTGTTGTACTGATTTTCACAGGTTCATCGTGGCCACCTCAAAAGCGGTGAATATCACCATCAGTCCCTCTTGATGCTTCAGTGAGAAAATTGTGACTATAAACTGAACGGCGCACCCTGGTGGCAGCGCAGTTCACCATGAAAGATGAAGTGGCTTTTGAGGGGCTTGAAAAGTTTAAAAAGTCTTGAAATTTGGCGCACACCTCTAATGTGATGAGGGATTTCTTTTTATATGTTCATTTTCCTTGAACAGCGCAAAATGGCTCCACAGCGCCCCCTACAAAATTTCAAAACAACAGCCCCTGCTCTGTGTTTTATGTATGAGTTTGAAACCTGGCAAGCTTATTGGAGATATCAAGATGTACAAAAAAGTCTCTTGGAGCAATATCCCAAATCCAACAGGAAGTCAGCCATTTTAAAATTAATGTGTAAATTTGGCGACATTTTCCCCTCTTTTCAGGCCTCATACTTTGACGAACTCCTCCAAGGGATTTCATTAGATTTACGCGATCTCCTGTGTGTGGAATCTAAAGACCTTTGTGATGTTAAATTGCGAAGCTTTTTACGTTCAGGGAAACGGGGTGGTCATGGCGGCACGTGGAGTTTCAATCACTCGCCAAAAAGCAGTAACCTGCTGTCGCTCAAAAACACAATGTCCAATCTCTCCCAAAGGTCACAGGCGTGATGAGACTCGAGCTCGGAAATGTTTGTTATGTATGTATGTTTGTCAGTAATGGTTAGAGCGCCACCTAGTGGGACGACTATAATAATGGTTGAATGAGATGAAATTTTAGCTGGTGGTTAAATGCATGAATTCCATCAATGTGACATCAGATCGGAAGCGCTGGTTTTAGGGGTTGGGCTTGGCTCGACGCGCCGGGGGTGCGAGGGCCCTCATATCGCTGCTTGCAGCTTTAATTATTATTATTATTATTATTATTTCGGCAAATGAATCGGCCTTTTGAGGGCCTAAACATGCTCGAAAACTCATGAAATTTTGCACACGTGTCAGGTCTGGTGAAAATTTACGTATTTTAATGTCCTCAGAAATATCAAGGGAAAACTGGCTCAGTAGCACCACCTAGAAAAATGAAAAACGCGAGCCCCCGGTGTGGGTATGACCTACATGTATGAAACTCGGAACACATATCTAACGTTCGGAGACGCACAAAAAAGTCTGTTATGGTCATGTCCTAAACCCAACAGGAAGTCCGCCATTTGGAAGTGAACGTGACATTTTGGCTCTAATTTTGCCATTTCCATGCCTCGAACTTTTTCGAACTCCTCCTTGGGATTTGATTGCATAAGCTTCATATTTGGTCAGTCTCAACTACACACCTGGGCCATGTTAAATTGCGGAGCTTTTGAGTTTTCGGGATACGGTGAGGCCGTGGCGCCACGGCGAATTTCGATGACTCGCCATGAAAATCTTATTGCCTCTCATTTTGTCATACATGTTCCGACCTGGACCAAAGAGCACACATACGATAAGGCTCCACCCCTGAACATATTTCAACTGCCATATTTGACACCAGAGACAGCGCCACCTAGTGGGAACAGGAAATGTCATGTTTTACACTTTGGGGTACAGTATTCTGATGGGTGACATCTGCAGCCTCACATTTCTCCAGGAAAGCCTTAAGGAGTTGGTCTTGGGTTACAGTGAAAACTGTGACTTTTCGCGAAAGGGTGTGACCCCAGCAGCATGGCGAACTTTGATGTCTCGCCATGAAGAAACAAGTTAGTATAACTCAATGAAATCCAGTCTGATCAGTACCAGACTTTAAAGGCATGATGTCAGACCCGCCCTGAACAGATTGATGTGCCCATTGTCAGGAATACGCAGAGCGCCACCTAGTGGCAACAGGAAATGTCATGTCTTTCACTTTGTTGTACTGATTTTCACAGGTCCATCGTGGTCACCTCAAAAGCGGTGAATGTCACCATCAGTCCCTCGTGATGCTTCAGTGAGAAAATTGTGACTTTAAACTGAACGGCGCACCCTGGTGGCAACACAGTTCACCATGAGCAACAAAGCGGATTTTGAGGGGCTTGGAAAGTTTAAGAAGTCTTGAAATTTGGCGCACACCTCCAATGTGATGAGGGCTTTCTTGGTATGTGATCACTTTCCTTGAACAGTGCAAAATGGCTCCACAGCGCCCCCTACAAAATTTCAAAACAACAGCCCCTGCTCTGTGTTTTATATATGAGTCTGAAACCTGGTAAACTTGTGGGAGATATCAAGATGTACAAAAAAGTCTCTTGGAGCAATATCCCAAATCCAACAGGAAGTCAGCTATTTTAAAATGAATGTCTAATTTTGGTGACATTTTCCCCTCTTTTCAGGCCTCGTCCTTTGACGAACTCCTCCAAGGGATTTCATCATTTCGCCGCGATCTCTTGTGTGTGGAATCTAAAGACCTTTGTGATGTTAAATTGCGAAGGTTTCCACGTTCAGGGAAACGGGATGGTCATGGCGGCACGTGGAGTTTCAATCACTCGCCAAAAAGCAGTAATCTGCTGTCACTCCAAAACACAATGTCCAGTCTCTCCCAAAGGTCGCAGGCATGATGAGACTCGACCTCGGAAATGTTTATTATGCCATTTGTCAGTAATGGTTAGAGCGCCACCTAGTGGGACAACTATAATCATGACTGAATGAGATGAAATGTTAGCTGGTGGTTAAATGCATGAATTCCATCAATGTGACATCAGATCGGACGTGCTGGTTGTAGGAGTTGGGCGTGGCTCGACGCGCCCGGGTGCGAGGGCCCTCATAACGCTGCTTGCAGCTTTAATTTTCGTTTCTTATGTGATATTTAACTCCTGTGATGTTTTGCTTTATAACCTAAGGGACTGCAGATACAAATTAGCTCTTGTACAATGCTTATATTGTACATGGTCCCTTTTCAATCCTAATCAATTAATTTAAATTAAATGTGCCTTAATTGTATGCACCAGCCAGGGATATAATGAAAAACACCTTTCACTGTACACCTTTACAATGGCAGATAAAGATATTATATTCGGTACAATTCAAACAGCATCCATTGCTTGCATGTTATAATTGTTCCACTTGTAAAGTTACTGTTGGGTCTGCGCTTCGCAGGTCCCGCTGGTTTAGAGACTTATTCCCGTGAACAAAGCAAGACAGAGCTCGATCCATTTTAACTTGCAAGGGGAGCCGATCGGACCAGGGTCTTGGAGCTGCAAGCTCCTCACCTGATCCCAGACAACTCCAAACTCCGGCCTCCTCTCGCAGCTCTTTTATTAACTCAGTGGTCACACAAACACCCATTGTAAACCCCCCCTATGGTCACAAAAGGTTAAAACACTGTGTGTGTGTGTAGGCATGTGCGAGCATGTGTGTGTGTGTGTGTGTGTGTGTGTGGGTGGGTGCACGTGAGTGAGTGTGTGTGGATGGGGGTGTGTCTGTGTGAATTCCTGCTGACAAAGGGTCATCTCCCCTCACCCTGTTAGAGGAGGCTTAGCTTCCTCTAACAGTTTACCATATACAGCACAGCTGAGCATATAAAGGGCAGGAAGTAAAACAGAACCCTCACATAGGATGTGCCTACAGTTACACTATTGCCCCTCACCATTCAACAGGCCGGGGAGGGGAACAGAAACAGAAGAATGTCTTTGATCCTACAGCTTAAACCAAGGCTTACAAATTTCAGTACAATAATGGCAACATTTAACAATTTCAACCTAACAGTTACGGTTATTGCACTATATCCTAACACAATAGTTCTTCACAGTAGCCAAATATCAGTGTAGGGTGAACCTACTGGCAGACCAGCCTGAAGCAGAAGTGAGTGGTTGTAGTGAGCCAAGGGGCGAACCCCATACAGGTGACGTGGAGGAGAGGTTGCCAGGTTACAGCGTAGGTCACCAAGGACAACCAGCGTGTTCCCTAAGAGACGAAGAGCATCTCCAACCAGGTTAAGAATGCGCTGATCTTCCTCTCTTTCCTGGGTCTGTGAAAAGAGTTATAAAATCATGATCAATGCTTAAACTAAAAAGCACTGATGTGACAATATCTACTCATCTGCAGAGAAACTCCTGGTTTCCCTTATGGAAGTCACTTTCATCAGTGCTGGATAATTTCTGGCTCAGTATAAAACTAGAGTAGTATTCATAATTCAAACCAAGGATGGGCTGTTGTTTCTCTTTTCTTGACAGGTTCTTACCATGATATGGATTATTACATTAAAATAGGCCAGTTTATTATATACCAACACTACCTTTACTCAAAATAAGTGATGGTCTTAAATACACTAAGCGAAAGAAAGTCAACCAGTGAACTTCTGACAATGTTTAACTGTTAAATGTATTTTATTATTAGCATAAAAAACAAAGTATAATTATTTCTTGCAACTATAACAATATGACAGTTTGTCATGTTATCACTTTTTATTAATTATTAATTAATATTAATTAATTATCACTCTAAAAGATAATGACAATTTCCCTGCTGAACAAAAGGCACATTTCTTAGCAAGAAAGAGCTTCTGTCACGTTTTGAGATGTATTTTGTGAATATTTTGCTATGGCCACTACATGTTCATCTCACATTGTTGTTGTAGTCTGCTGAGGTGGCAGCTCCGAGGATTGAGTGGGTTCTCTCTATGAAGGGACGTAATCGCTCCTCCACCCTCCTGACCTCAGAGAGAACCTCCACAAACTCAGCGGGACTAGGGTGGCTGAGGACAAACAATGGGAAAGAAGAGTTAGCAATACAATGAAGTCTGGCATTTTTTGACATGTGTTATTGGTCACTTTGGATACATTGAAATCTGTTGTGCTTTTAGAAAGTGATTTTGGAGAAAAACTACATTTGCAGAGCTTAAAGAAGCTATGACATACAAAATG
Organism: Oreochromis niloticus; assembly: GCF_001858045.2. NCBI lineage: Eukaryota > Metazoa > Chordata > Actinopteri > Cichliformes > Cichlidae > Oreochromis > Oreochromis niloticus. The sequence goes on from NC_031985.2 coordinate 37,029,343, forward strand.
ATATGCTAACATGATGCTATTTTGAGAGTCTGCACTAATTTTATGTCACTACTTGGTATATTCTGGATTGACGGTGGCTTGTATGACTGGCTTGGAGTTGACCTCCAGTGTTGACCTCCAGTGTTGAGGTCCTGCCCACTGAGTTCTCAATGAAGAATATTTATGTGCCACAATCCTTGTATCACCAACCACTACAGTATTCATGAGTGGGGCACTGAGTCATAGGCTTTCTTAGTCAGTGTAGTTGATAGTCATGTTGGTTGGTCTGGCGTATCAATGAGCAGCTGGTGCTTTAGCCCTTCTAATGCCTTTTAGAGACGTACTCATGTACTGTCTCATACGCCTACTCAGCAGATGATGATGATGATGATGATGCCTGAGGAGCTTCTATTTTGTGGAGAGCCAGGTAACTAGCTGCTAATTTGAGGCTGTTGTATGGTTGTGAGCAGTGTTGGTCAAGTTACTTGAAAAAAGTAATCAGTAACTAATTACTGATTACTTCCCCCAAAAAGTAATCCCGTTACTTTACTGATTACTTATTTTCGAAAGTAATTAATTACTTAGTTACTTAGTTACTTTTTAAAAACACGATTTACAAACTGAATAGGTGATAAAGCGATAGATCTTTCAGTCCAATTCTACTTTTTCTGCATAATTCATCATACAAAATGTAATCAAATGGAAAAGTCTCTTTTTAAAACTTGTTTTATTAGTTTTAATCTTTTAACTTCATGCATCAAGCAAAAATTAAATTATATGCAACATTCTCTGACTGGAAGAAATTTGTTTAACATTTAAACCTATTTTCTGCACATAAAATAAAATATTTTTTTTGTGTTTACACTCACTCTTTCAAGTAGATGCAAGTAAAACACAGCAGAAAATAAATAAAATCAAAGACTAGCTGTCCTGTTGCTCTATTTTCACCTATAAAGCAGGAGTGGGTTAGGCGGAGGTTTACCCTGGTGCAGGTGTGCCGCAGCGGTCAGTGGAAGAATCCGCAAGTTTCTCTGTGAATTTCACATTACGTCGTAGCGTACTCGGTGCTTGCTTGGAAGTTTAGGGGTTTAAAAAGAAGTTTTCTTCCCACGCAGTGAACAGCGGACACTAATGTTTTTGTCACTTTTTATGGAATCAAACTCAAAGTAAGGTCAGTACTTCCACGCTTTAAACGCTGCATGCTCATACTCTCTCCCGCACTCGATATATTATCCATTGTTGATCTGCAGACAGCTGTTGTCACGAACGTCGCACTCGCTTACGTCACTGTCATGAGACATTCTCGCAAAAAATCACGGTTTTAGTAATGCAGTAACGCAGCGTTCCTACGTGAAAGTAACGGTAATCTAATTACCGTTTTTGCAATAGTAATCCCTTACATTACTCGTTACTTGAAAAAAGTAATCTGCCCATCTCTGGTTGTGAGCCTTTATAATCACAATACGTCTGCCCGATGTCATCCAGTCTGGGTGAGTGCATACTGTTAGCAGCCCAGTTTTGTGCGCTGACAGGCGCTCATGGAGTCCTGTTAGCTTCTTCAACCAGTAGATGTGTATAATGTCAGATGATGGCTGCCCTCCCTGAGCCTGGTTCAGCTGGATGTTTTGTCCTCTTCAAAGGGAATTTTTTTCTTCCCACTCTCAACAAGCGCTTGCAAAAGGGGGTTGTCTGATTTTGGGGACTTTCTCTCTATTATTGTATGGGTCTCTACCTGACAATATAAAGTATCTCCAGGTGACTGCTGTTGTGATTTGGTGCTATAAATAAAACTGAATTGAAACTGGAATTGAATAGCTAGATTAAAAAAATTTTTCATGTTACTGATCCAATTTATTTGAACCATTTTAGCTCAGCATCAGAATCATAAAACTGATATTTACAATCTTAGTTAGTTTCTCTGTTGTTGTTCTCATTTTCAGTGCATCTCCTGCTCCTCATACAATCCAGTGCAATCCAGTAAATGATTAGTTTATTATGTTTTGTTTACTGGACGACAGAAAAGGAACTTCTATACCAGTATAGAATTTGCTAAATAAAGAACACGACAACCAAACTCCACACAGGCCTGTCAGGATGAAGTTCTTATAGTAGTGATCACAGAGGATGAACGATTCTGTGAAAAAACACTGGAGTGCTCAGTCTGTCTAGGAAGTTTGAAGTAGCAGCAGTAGCTAGAAACTGTCTAGCACATGACACAGAAAACTGTATAAACCATATGATCAGATACCAGTTATTAATTTTGACTTACTTGGGCCCAGTGATAGCTGGTCTCTCAGTTTGGGTGGAAGCTAATGCTGCTGGGGGCGAGCTGGCAAGTACTGCTTGTGGTGCTTCAGCCCTTCTTAGAGATGAGGACACCGGTGTTGGGGACAAAGAAGACTGAAGTATCCCTGCCTCTGAATGGGAGCTGCTGTCACTGGGCACTCCCTGCAACACATAACACAGTGGTTCCCAAAGTGTGGGGCCCGCCCCCTAGGGGGGGCGCAGAGCTATTGCAGGGGGGGCGCGGCATGAAAAGGGAAAAAAACAAAACACAAAAACAATGCTTGGACACTGCTAGCACGGGGCGCCCACACAAACGCAAAGCAGGAGATGAAGCATAGCTGAATATGTTTCCAAACCAACTTCATTCTAAGCCAAAGACTAGAAAATATGGTGAAGCATATCTTCCCTTTGGTTTCACCTGCACAAGTGCTGAGGTAGGTCTCCCTGCAGAATTAGTTTTCCCTGCATCGGGAGCAGCGCTGGGCTGTTCAAATCATGGACAAACACATACAAACAGTATCCCACAGTTGTTTATGTTTTTGAACCCATTTTGTAGAGGGTTTTTTTGAAAAATGTGTTGATAGCAATGTTGAACATTATTACACAGGAAAAAAACACAACTACATGTAAAATAATTACACCGTGATGCCTCTGCCTTTCTAAATGCAGGGACAGTAATGGCCTGTATATGTAAGCGTGTAAAACCTGCAGAGTCAGATTAACAGTATTTTGTCTCTATCTGCCATTCATCTCATGTAAACAATAACGTGGCGCACAGTGTGACGTGAAAAAGGCACATACCTTTGACATTGCGTGACAAACTCTGTATTCCTTGTCCACACGTAAACGCAAAAAAAAGGAGTTTTAAAAAATCTCCGTTCTCGGTGATTCGATACGCTGTTTACATGTGCCCGAAACAGCTGCGCGTTCAAAAATACCCGTGTAGGTGCGGATGGAGCGTAAAAGAGTTGGTAGTTTATTTTCTTACTACCTGTAATTTATTGCAGATTATTTGTATTTGCTTAATTGTTTAATAAATGTTTGAGGTGTGAAATAAACCGCAATGGAGCAAAATATGGGTGTGTGTGGTTGAAGGATGTGTTTGTGCGTGTGCGTGTGCGTGTGTGCGTGTGTGCGTGTGCGCGTGCACGCGCGGGGGTGGGGGGGCGCGAACATTTTTCTTGTTAAACAAGGGGGGCCCAGCAAAAAAAGTTTGGGAACCACTGACATAACATGTCACTGTTCCCACAAGCATTTCACTAGTTTTTTGGGTAAAGCTATATTCAGGTAACCCTAAGAAAACTTCCAGCATCTAAATTTGCTTATTGTCTGCTCAACAGAACAACTGTTGTGAAAAGAGTGGTGGAACTGAACCTGGGCTATTTCTATAGTATTGTCGCTGAAGAGAAAAGTTGTAGTATTTTGATTCAAAACAATCCTTGGAGAGTACAGTCTGCACAAAACTCAATGTCATATTTTGTCATTACTTTTGAGCTTTCTTTTGTCCATGTACAATCTGCCCACGGAATTTCATCAAGTTTATTTTTTGTTTAATCTCATTTACAGACACAGTTGCCTCGTCACTCAGTTTAGTCGATAGATTCTGAAAAATATTTGAAAAGTGAAGTCAATGAAAGGCCCTAAACTTGCAAAAAGGCTTCCAGTTGTATATGACTGTATAGGAACAAATCACTGGCTCCCTTGTTTTGTCACCTTAGTAAACGCATTAATGATGTCTTCATATTTTCAGTCACTAAATCTCAGGACGTACTACATTTCACGGATCACATTAACTCGGTGGACCAACACATCAAATTCACCAGGGAGGATATGAAAAGTGGCAGGTTAGCCTTCTTAGACTGTGAGATTTCCATCAGTAATGGGGGACATCTAAAAGCTGACGTGTACCGTAAACCTACGCATACGGATCAGTATCTAAGGTTTGACTCTCATCATCCACTGGAGCACAAACTGGGTGTCATCAGGACGCTACAACACAGAGCGAACACCATCCCCACTGACACAGCGGCCAGGGAGGCAGAAGAACAGCACATCAAGAAGGCCCTGAGTAAATGTGGTTATCCCAGCTGGACTTTTGTCAAAGCTGGGAAGACACCTAAAGAAAGCTCCAGCCGATCCAGGAGAGAAGGACAACCGCTGCCCAGGCGAAAACCTGTAGTGATCCCATATGTGTCAGGAGTATCGGAACAGTTGAGACGCATTTTTTCTAAACACCGGGTCTCTGTGGCTTTTAAACCCCAAAATACGCTGCGCCAAAAACTGGTCCACCCCAAGGATCGGGTCCCCCGACACAAACAGAGTAACATAGTGTACGCTGTTAAGTGCCAGGAGGATTGCCAGGATTTATACATCGGGGAAACCAAACAACCTCTAGCGAAGCGGATGGCACAACACAGAAGAGCTACCTCATCAGGCCAGGACTCTGCAGTTTATTTACACCTACAGGCCAGTGGACACTCTTTCAACGATGAGGATGTACACATCCTGGACAGGGAAGAACGCTGGTTTGAGCGCGGAGTCAAGGAGGCCATTTACGTGAAAAGGGAAAGACCATCTCTGAATCGAGGAGGGGGCCTAAGGGTACATCTTTCGCCATCTTACAATGCTGTGATTGCAGCCATCCCCCAACTCTCTGTGAATGGTACTCATGGCCATTGATCAGTGTTCTTTGATCAGTGGGTTTTGGTCAGTGATTGTTGATCAATGGTCATGGGAATTTGCATAATTATGATTAAGGAACTGACCTCACAGCTCATTATTCCTTCAGTGGGCTGGTTTCAGTCATTATGCAAATGTACTGTTTATAAGATTGGGGAAACCTGCAGTCAGCTGAGACTGAAGAAGTCACTTGGATGAGTGACGAAACGTTTCTCCCACAAAACGCTACGTCCAGATGAACAGATTCAACTTTTGGAGTTTCAGTCACTAGCTTCAGGACAGACTGAATAAAACTTAAAGTTCATTTTGTTACTCTCAGTTACTATTAGATTCAGAAAGGAACTTAAACTGGGTTACTTATTGGCTAATCATTTGTGTTCAGTCATCACGTCTGGTTTCAAACCAGCAAGACAGTGATGACTGGAATCCTTAAATCACTGAATTTAAGGATGGTGCTTACTAAGACCTACCATTTTAGTTGATATACATCCTTCAGTTGATATGTATAAGACATATGTCAGAGTATTTTAATCCTGAAAAATGTTTTTCTTCCACATTTTTGTATTATATTATCCATTTTCACACTAGAAAAAAGAGAAAAAACAACTTGTAACAGAAGCCATAACACACAACTGATTCTCTGAGTCCTCTGATAACAGTATTACAGTATACTTCCTGTTTACATCACCCAAAGTATGCTGAGAACCCATGTGACAAAAACCTATTCATAAAAAACAAAGGGACAGCACAGTACCAAAACAAATCTGACACTGTGAGGCTGCAAATAAAAACCCACAGCACATATGAAAACAGTCATGTACTGTACCTCCAAACTGTGGATTAGAGAGTGAGCGTCTCTAAGCAGGTTCTCAGCAAGCTGCAGCCTCACCCTGGGTTCACTCTGAACTGACCGATCCAAGTTGATTTGCGTATCCATTGAGCCATTGCTCTACAGACGCACAAACATGTATTAGATTTACATGAAGAGTGAGGTACAAGGGGTTTCAAATAAAAAAGGATAAAGAAATGATTGGTGAATAATGATACTTTACCCCCGAACCAGTGCTGACCCTGGTTTCACCAACTCCAGCCACCATCTGCTGAACTGACATCTGCAAAACAAAACAAAAAACCCCAAAAAAGCCTCTTACAGGGGACTTACACTTTCTTGTTAAACTTAGGCCAATGAACATCATAACCAAAAATCCCCCTAAAACCCTGTAACGTAACCTGTGTTGTAATCTGAAATGTATTTCTTCAGAAATGTAACCTTCCATAGTTGTACACGTAGTAAAACACCAAACATGATAATAAAGTAATTAACTTCTGCACTATGCACAAGCATGAATACTGAACACAGCACCTTTGTAGGGTCTACATATATTCACCACAGGAGTGTAAGTTTTTTCCTCTCAGAAAAAAAATGAACAGGGTTCCTTGTCTGCACACAGGCCTTGACCCCACCTGTATCTGCTGTGAGTCCATCATGTTGACAGGTAGGTTGAAGGTCCCCAACATCACATAGCTGTTGCCATTGCGGTCATGTGGGGCACCCTGGGAGGAGCCATGGCTGCTGCTACTGTTGCTTCCACCCTCTGCCCCATTAGTAGAAACACCTGCATCCCCAAATGAGAATACAGTGGGCTGAGGTGGGGCACGCTCCACCAGATGGATGACCTTACCATCTACATCTAAAGGAAAACAAAGCGATGGACATCATTAGATGCTCCAAAATATTCATGGGTTACTGTTTGGCAATTTTCGTTGAAAAAGATAATAAGTGGGCAAAAACAAACAAAAAACCCTGCACAAATCAGACAACACTATAGTCCATTTTAAAATTTTTAAATAAGGATTTATTTTGAGATCTAGTGCTTGAGTTTCAGAGCAAAAAGCAGTCAGAGGATTTTTAGTTGAGCTATGGAGTTGGAACTTTTAGAAGCTTGGTTAAATTTGGGTTTCGTCTGTACTAAGCAATTCTCCTCTGCTCTAGTAGTAGCCAAAGTAGTTTCTTATTATGTATAACTAAGCAGAGACCAGACTAGGTCAACAGCCTAATATAATAGGGCAGAAAAGACGTGGCACAAATGACATCGTAACAACATCTGTTCAAATAACCACCACAAAGTCATAGTGACAACAAATTTAGATTGCTGTACAAATAAAGTCAGACTTGACTTACTCTCCAAACTGTAAGTGACAAAGCTTTTAATATGGGCTATTGGTAGAAATAAAAGGTCTGTTTACTGCAGAAGTCAAAAGGAAATCAGACACATGTTCATAGATCATCCTAGCTCTGTGCATGTTTGGATACACAGGTCACATGGTGTCATTTGCTCACTGTATTCAGTCAGCGTTCTGTCATCCTGTAGCACTCTGCCCTGGTAAATAAGTCTCTGCTTGTCAACCGGGATCTCCACTGAGGACGCTATGTGCTCCTTGAACTGCTTCACTGTCAACTGGAGAAAACACAAACACACAAGATATACGCACACACCAATCAGTTAACAGTAAGGGTGAGGATGTCTAACTAGATCAACATTTTAAACAGAGACCATTACCTGGCCTCTGACTTTGTAAGTCCTGCTCTGTGAGTCCAGAGTCTTCACCGTGACCTCAATCATTCCGCTGGACTCAGTCATACTTGTCAGTGTTCTAAATATAGCGTTGGCCAGTTTATGTGTTCTCTTCTATATTTGTAATTCTCGCAACTGTGATGAATAGAGGACGAATCAAGCTTGAAGAAACAAGCTGTATCTACGGCATGAGATTAGTCAAACAGCCCAGGACCCTGTTGTTGTTAATTTAGTTAGCTAGCTAACGTTAGGCAACCCATATTACCGAGAAGATAACAGTGCTAACTAGCTAATTTCCCCTGAAAGCGACGTTCCACGAGTTCGGTGGAAAAAAGTCAGCTAATCGACACAAAAACGTGGGGTTTGCTTTGTTTTTGAAATGACTGTCTGGAATATAAACCAATGCAATGAAGGTTGAACCGTTAGCCAAGTAAACTCCCAAATATCGTACTGAAGGCATTGTCACATGACCTCGATGACGTAAGATGTTGACGCGACTGCGTCTGAGATTAGAGGCAGAGGTACAAACAAACTGATGTTGACTGAGAAGTGGCCCGATTTAGCTTGATTTATTATTCCACCCTCCGTGTTATATATGTTGCACCCGCAGATTCGCCATTTTCACCGAATGGTCGTCTCTGTCTGTCAGGAGTGTGTCATGCGGTTTGATGAGATTAAGGACCTCGGCAAAAAAAAAAAAAAAAGTCTCTATCTCCAGCTCGTGCAAGTGCATACATGTGTCAATGTTATCTTCGGACAACAATTAAATTATTTTAATAAAAATAAAATTAAAAAGCTTTGTTTTTTAACACTCGGTTTGATTGATTGATTGATTGAATCTTTATTTTGAACATGTTGAAAAAGTACAACAACATAGAATTAAAAGAGACAAATAAACAAAGCAAAACAAAAGGAAAACGAGCAACCACAACTACAAATAACTTTCATGTTCAAAAAGGAGCAGGAAGAAGGATAAGCTTATTTAATCCCACCCCTTTTCCACTATCTAGTAATCAATAGACTACAGAAATACCTCCTTGCAATTACATTATATGTTATGTGTATTTTTTATTTATTAATTTTATATATATATATATATATATATATATATATATATATGTTTCTATCTATCCATACATATGTATATACACATACACACATATTCAATAACCCCAGTAACACCTCAAAGGATACACAACCTGCAGATATATATACCCACTATTCACTTTCATAACTTCACTGTTTTCCGCGGCAGCCTGACAAACGCACAAATAAAAGTGGCCCACAGACCGGTTGTATCACATTACTTAGGCTACGTTCACACTGCAGGTCTTAATGCTCAATTCCGATTTTTTGATCAAATCCGATTTTTTTGTCTGCTTGTTCACACTACAAATAAAATGCGACACCAAACGCGCTCTAGTGTGAACCCTCAAAGCGGCCCGCATGCGCAAAAGAAGATGTCACACACAACGCGCTCTGTTTAGACCCAGACCAAACAGTATTGTTTGACTGATGGCCCTTAATATAAAGACTTCGGACTTTACGTTTCCCATTTTTGCTTTAAGTTATTTTGTTATTTACATAATAATATAAATAACCTAATAATTATCCTTATTGCTGTTTTAGAGGAGCGGTGCTTCAAAGGATAGTTGCAGATTTCTGTCAGAATCTGCAGATTATACAGTACAAATAAAATGTTCACGTTTCTCCAACGTTGTCTTCCCAACAGTTTCACTAACATCTACACTGGATGGCCAGGAAGCGTTCGCGATGTCTTCTCAGGCGCTTCTCCGGCGCTGATAATTGGCGTCTGTCTTGTGTTAGTGACGTAAAAGACGGATTTAATGACCGTTCAAACAGCAGTCGCTTTCTAAAACATCGGATATGTATCGGATTCAGTACCACATACGAAAGTGACCCAGATCGGATTTGAAAATATCGGATTTGTGCCGTTCACACTGTCATACCATGATCGGATATGGGTCGCATAGGGTCAAAAAAATCGGATTTGATGCGCTTTCGCCTGCAGTGTGAACGTAGCCTTTGTGTACTTCCTCCATCTCGTGACAGACCTTTGTAGGGAGGTCTGTAAGTTTAAATCAACCCCAGGCCACACTTGTAGCTGAATTTACTGCCATTTCAGATTAAATACCATAGCTGGGTAAAAACAAGCCAGGCTGTCAGTCAAATGATGTAAACAACACTGCTTCAGCTGTGCAGCTCTCCGAGGTTTGATGTATTTTATGCTTCTCTGTGTGGATGGTAGGGGGCGTTTGAAAGATTATTCTTCCAGTTTGAAAAACTGTTGTCTGTTAGTATGACCTTTATCACTGTGCATTACAGTCTGGCAACAACAAAAAGTCCTTACATCTAGTTTTATAACTGTAATCATAATTATAGGATAGAAAAACAGGTTCATAGTATGTGTATGAATGATCACTAATCAGTAATTATCAACAGGAATTGTCAGGGACCTGGGTCTGAGCGACCCCAGTCTCCATGAGCAGTTATGGTCTCATATTATATGATATGTGTTTGTTCTGCACTGTGCTGCTTTCCATGCTTGTGTATATTGGCAGGTGTGTGTGTGTGTGTGTGTGTGTGTGTGCGCGTGGGTGTGGCTGGGACAAGCACCTTCAGGCCTGGTGGAGGTGGCCCAGGCCTGAACTACTTAACAGTGTGGCTGAACGCTCCTCGACGCGGGATCATTGTGTGAGACTCCACGTCAGTTTGTTAGTGTGACAGTTCAGTGTGTGTATGCCCACAGTTGTAAAGTGTCCTGACGACTGTTTCTATTGTTTCCCCCAGGAGGAGCGTGGAATGGCAGAGATGCCGTGAGCATGGGGAGTGCGGAGACATGGGAGTGGAGAGCACTAAACACAGACTTTTGGGGAAAGACATGACACGGGAGTCAGGGAAGCGCACAGGGATTTATTGTGTTGTATTTACTTCACTGTAAATAAACGCACTGTTCATCATAAAGAGTCCAGCATTTGGGTCCTCCTTCCCTACATCCCCACAGTCTGCCACGCTGACCGTGACAGCAATAGTGAGCAGAAAAAATCAAATTTTGCTCTGTTGGACCATACATTCTGCTTAACTGGTGTTCTATTAACGTGTAATTTATGGTCTCGCAAATGGATTTGTCTATGTACACATTTTCATTTGGACACTGAATAGATAGAGGTTTCACCCACCGCAGAATCCAAAAAATTCCAACTGTGCGTCACTGGAAGCGGATGGTGTATGCTGCAACCAAATGATGTATGGTTGAACTTTATGGTTCAGTAGAGGTAACAAGTTCATAGTCCACTGTCATTCCAGGAATGACAGATCAGCCTGCAGACAGCTCTGTTGTCGGATGGAGGTAATACACAAAGTATGTGGTACAACTGCCCTGTGGTCTTGCTTGTGTTATTGTTGGTCCAACATCCAGCCACAGAGAAGAGCAAAGTTATAACATACAAAGAGCTGAAGCAAAACAGTGTTAAAAACAATAAAAAAAGTGTCCACTGTAGACACTGTATTTGCTTTTCATTCTATATTTTTTAAATCTTTGATATTTCTTTTGTGGTTCTCGCATCACCAGTGAAATCCACTCCCTTCTCTGATCAGGCCAACTTATCAAGCTTCATTATGATCCCGTAAATATGCCTGTGTACATTTCCTGTCCTTTCACTGTCCGAATGGAAACATGTATTCATACGTGTTTCCATTACACTCTTAAATGGCAGGTTGGGCAATGAGCTACAGTAGTGTGATGGATATGTGGTAAACTGTTCTTTAGATTAGTCATATGGGTACACAGGGTTCTGTAGCTCTTTCCGGCATATCTCGTAGGCATAGTGGCAAAGAGTCTATGTCAGGAATAGGTGTCAGATGACGTTAACAGCTTTGGGAACAACCACCTCTGTGTTGCTGGGTGATGGTGAAAACTATTGGCTAAGAACAAAGGAAGAGAAAAGAAAGAGGGAAATGTTCGGAGGCTGCAAGGAGGAAAGCCAGAGGTTACATGGTGATAGTAAGGAAGTCCCTACTAGAAATGTAGGGACTATTGGTGGATTCTATATGAAGCCAAGAGTTGGAAACTCCCACTTTACACTTTACAGTTTGCATGCTGAACTGACCAAGGTTGCGGTGGTGTACGTAAACAGCAGTGAACTAACAATAAACTAACCAGGCTCTATCCACGAACGTGCTGCAGTGATGTTTTTTTATTTAGAATCAGAATCAGAATACTGAAGTGCATAGAATAGAATAGAATAAATCTTTATTATCCCATGAATGAGAAATTTGGGTGTCAATATAGACACTAAGTAGTCCTATATACATAAGCAACTGAAATTTGTATCTGTGCATCTCTGTGACAGAAGAGAGTGCTAGAGACAGTGTGATATAGGGGCAAATGATCTACTGTGATAACTTCTGAAGGGTCCAGCTGATAGAAGAAGACTAGAATAGAATAGAATTGAATTGAATAGAATAGAATAGCCCTTTTTTGTCATTGTAAATTGTCCTGCCCAGGGGGCACAATAGTGTTTGTTGACAGTCCAAATGGCCCAGGAGAAGAAGCTGTTTGTGAGTCTGGAGGGATGGGTAGGATCAAGCAAGGGGTCACCTGTGATGGCCCTAGTTTTCTTGACACAGGAGGAGCTGGCAATGGCTTCCAGGAGTGGCAAAGGGCAGCCAATAATTTTTGGGCAGTGTTAATTACCCTCTGTGCAGCCTTCCTGTTCTCAGTTGTGGCCCCTGCGTAGAAAACACCCAGGGAGAAGGAGAGCATGCCCTCCACTGAGGAGCGGTAGAAGGCAGCTGCTGCTTCTGGTCCAGCTTATTCTTCCCTAGGACATGAAGGAAGGGCAGCCACTGCTGGGCATTCTTTACCAGGGCTTTGTGTTGTGGGTCCAGGTGAGATCGGCAGAGATGTAGGTGCCCAGAAACCTATCATGGGTTTGGGGGTTCTGGCCTTTCTAGCTGATGAGGGCTTGGATGCCTTTTCACACCTGATGAGGGTTGGTGTTAGTGAGGAAGCCCTCTATCCTCCTCCTCTAGGTGTCCTTAGCTTGTTTGATGCCCCTACTCCAGAGCCTCTACTTCACTCGTCATCCAACGATTTTGCTTAGGATAAACCTGGATGGCTTTGGTCACTGTCACATTCTCTGCACAACACTTAATGTAGAAAAGAACATACTGAGTGAAGGTCTCCAGATCTTGCTTTTGGTCAGATTATCCTTGGTGAGGGAGGGGTGTTGTTTTTGCTTGATGTTACTGTATATACATGAATTGAATTTTGTCTCTAGCACAAACTGTAACAGAGTTACGATAATTTAAGGAGTGCCTGTAAAATGCCCCCCATGTTAAATTAGAGGACAACTGTATTTCAACCGACTGAGCTAATACTGAATATTTTATTTCCTTCCTTGGGGGGAAAAACGATTGTCCGTATTTAAATTGTTGGCCTATAATCTGTCAGAGATATATCAAACATGCCTCATGAATTATATGAAGTCATTTTGAAACAGGAAGAATACTCCTGTCACTACAAGCCGCAATCAGTTTTTGGCAAAGTGGGCAGCAGAATTTGCAACAAATATCACCATTGTAATGTAGGTATAATAGCAGGGAGTCATAAACAAGTTAAGTTTAAATATTTTATATATTCCCTTCATAAATCCTGTTAAATAAAGTGTATTTACCAACAGGTTATATGCTAAGGTAAGCACAACTCCAGCAGCACTAGCTGTGAGATCGGGAGTTTTTTTTCTCTTAATGGATTGTGTTTATTGTGTAGTATCTGTGCCCACAACAAGATGACCTTTTTTTTTTTTTTTTTTTTTTAAAAAAGGCTACTTTTCTAAAGAGACTTGGTCTCGGAATTCCAACAATCAAAACTCAGAAATTCTGAAAACTCTAAATAGCTTTCCTGTTTTGCTGAAACAACCGTGTATATAGAAATAAAAGGCAGATGAGTGTTGTCTCCTTCTGTGTCTAAAACAAAATAGCAAAATACAGAATTATTCCTTCACTTGAAGTTAAAAAACCACAAGAAAAAAAATTTCTCGCTGTGGCTCCGACTCCCTCGCCGTACCTAAACCAAGCAATTATCATTTCACATAAGTCCTGCGTCAACCACCCGCTAAACATAACCCGACGCAAAACTTTCCAGGAGTTCCCTTAGTCGTTTCAAAGTAAAAGCTATGTTGCGCGTCACAGATTGATTCGTGCCGATTTTCTCTGACATGGAGGGGGAAAAAAATGTAGCAGCTGGAAGCAGTGCGGCCATTCTCCTCTGACCTCAACCTTCAGTATCATCGGCTATTCCCCCAGAGAACTGCTGCTCACTGGATAGTTTCTATGTTTCAGACCATTCCCTGTAAACCATTCCCTTGTTTTAAAAAGTCCTAACACATCAGAAGTCTCTGTAATACGCTGTACCAACAGCCATGCCATGTCCAGAGTCACAATCATTCTGATGCTCGGTTTGAACTCGAGCAGGTCATCGTTATTAATTAGATATTTCCGTCATTCGGGCCAAATCATATTGTAGCAATGGAAATCCACTGATGGATGTGTGGTCTGCCTTTCTTCTCTTCTGACTTAGTTATTGGAGCTTAAATGACGTGGGAAATAAATTCACGCAGGTTTTTTTTTCTTACGTGGTCCTTTCACTCAGCTAGAGCTTTTCTTTGTTACATGACACAGAGGTGTTTGAAACGCCTGTTTTTGTTTTTATTTTTTTTTAAATGCGGTTTGTTTATTTGAAACAGAGGTTTACGCTGCGTGGCGCAAAAAACAGATTCCCGGAGGCTTCGACAGCGCATTTTCAGCGTCTTACCTTTTGAAACGCCCTTCCTTAGCAAACTTGTTTGAGATGATATTTGGCGGACTTGTCTCAGCTGCACTTCGGCGGCTCCCTCCTCTGAAGGGACCTCCGATAAAGTGTGACGGACAAGTTGAGGCAGGACTGAAGGTGTGGCAGCCGCAGTCGTAAGGAGGAGCACTCACTGTGTCGTGTAAGTGTCACGGAAGAAAACTTTATGGAACTTGTTGTGCTCTCGGTCTTGAATCTGCGAGACATTTCTGTCGGTGCGCACTTGATTGTGTTGCAGAAGGATCTGGGTCAAGAACAGATCTGGGAGGGCTGCGCAACAGGAACGTCGGAAGTTGAATATCGGGTTCTCCCGGACACCTGAAGTCTGCATAGCTTAAAACCAGACTCGTCAGTTCATGGACATTTTCTACTTGAGATCTGGTGGACTTTTGTTTCTGGCCATGGAGAGAGCTTAAGCATTATCGAGGAAGAGGTAAGTACACTGACAGAGCCCCGGCACTCCTTAACGATTTCAAATATCAATCAGCTGCCGTTTTTCCCAGAGCTGTGCTGAGCAAAGGTCTGGGAAGGCTGCATGGCACTATTCTCACTATTAAACAGTACAGTAGCAGCCTTACAATGGATGATAAAGTTCGTTGTTAAGTTAATATTCATGGACAATTTCAACTGGAAAAAGAACAAACCCCAGTTCTAGGAAATGTTGCCAAGTCAGAAATGTGTAAATTAATTATTGACAAATTTGATTGAGTTTGTCTGCCGTACATGTGTATAAGACTGTTTTTATATGACTTCTTGTAATAAAAAATGGAGATCGCCTGGTTATACTTTTAATGATCAGAAACACTTGACTTGCTTTATTTGCGGTTGTGCAGAATAGGCCAAAGAGTAGTTAAACATTAAAAGTATTAAGATAAGAAAAAGTGCGAGACTTCCTTTAAATTTAAGCGCGACTACTGAGACTAAATTCCAACTAGGGCGCAAATGACATTGATGCCAGACTTTTATACTAGTTCCAGATTTGTAAGCAGGAAATAAAAATGAAAGTACTTTTCTTGTTCTCCAGCAGGTAGGCACTATTTATATGCCTCTAAACCCCTAACCTTTTGAATTATTATTCAAAGAATGTGAATATTTTATGAAGGACATTTATACATTTTGATGAAGGAAGTTGGTCTCTGGTAAATAGACCTCAGTTTGTTTTCCAGAGAAAGAGTTTAGGAATATTTTCAGGAACATTTACTTGTCTTCCAAACTCCTCAGATTCCCAGTCTAATTGGCTAATTATGCAATGCCCTCAAACATGCCCAGTGCACAGAGGACCTTAGACCCTTAAACAATAGAGCCAGAAGGTTCCTGTCCCAGTGTCCTGGTGCCGGACAGCCATTCATAGCAAAAACAATAATAAGGAGAGTTGCCTGTGTGAGCCATTTTTTTTCCTAATTGTCCAATTTTATCACCTTTCCCCCCCAACCCGAATCTTTCCCCGCATATTTCTGTGCTTCATTTCTGGTCTGATCTCTTTGTGCCCCTTTTGACTTATTTCTAGCTTTGACTACTTTATTTTCTTTAAACTTTTTTTGCAGAACCTCCTTTTCCATCCTTCATCACTTCTAATACAGCTGCCATGCGTAGATTCAGCTCTGAGGGTTCCCTCCTTGATCTTGACTTCCCAACATGGAAGAAAGTGTCACTGAAGAACCCAGGTTCTGGACAAAACCACAAGTCTGGCACCTACACACTTCACTTACAGGATGATGAGCTGGATCGGAAATCAGGTCACCTGACTCCCATCATCCAGGAGCCCACGGAGAGTCCAAGTGAGATGACGAAGAATGAGCTGACTCGGGAGCACAGCATGAGTGCAGAGAACCTGTGCGAGCTGAGTAAACTGGAAAAGAGCCAGATCAGTGGCTCTCTCATCAGTCAAGGCAGCAGGGCTTATAGTGACAGCCAGCTGGCCCCAGCTGCGCAGGGCAGCACTGAGAGCATGGAGAAAGACAGTCTCCCTCCACTGTCGCCTTTGTCCTCTTCCGGCCCCTTTAAGATGGAGCACAGACACCAACAGAGAGACAGATTGTCAGCTGCTAAGCTGCACCTCAAGAGTCTTTTTGCACAGGTGCAGTAAATGACATTTCTATTTTGTTTCTATTCGGTGTTTTTGTGCAGCTGATACTTTAACAAATTACACCCTCTAAATGTTGTTGTAGATTTTTAGAGGAAAAGAGCAATGCCAAATTACAAAACTGCTCCGGAATATCTTTGGGAACATGACAAAAAAAAAAAAACTACAAACAAACTGTACATTTACCCATCCGCATATCCCAGTCTAACCCCCCACCCCCAACAGACACACACACACACACACACACACACACACACACACACACACACACACACACACACACACACAGAACGTAAATGATCCTTTTCAGGTGTCATTTTGAGCCTGTGTTTCCCTTGGAGAGGCTTGTGAGTGACAGGATGGCTTAAGTCAAATTGTGACTTAGTTATACATTTCAAATAAGCATATGTGGTGGTCAGAAATATCACAATGTACACACTGAAATGTTAGCAGACAGCTAGTTGTTTACATTGTCAGCAGAAACATAGCAACAGCAGCTGAATAGTACATCTGTTGTCTGAAATTTAATTTTTTCCCACAAATTCAGTATTATAGAAAAGTGTGAGTAAATAAAAGCCTTTGGAGACGGTCTTGATTATTTTCAATCAGTGTCCCAAATGTCCCGTCTGTTCTAGGATCTGCGTAGGCTCGTGCAGTAGATGGCAATAAGAAAATGAAAATGGTCTGTGGTCACATGCACATAGTCTCTCCATTCTGTTTGGCATAATTATGATCATGGCTCAACTGTCAGCTCTCTGAAGATGGATATCTATTGTCCATTTAGTATACATATGGTCCTCATGTGCATTATGGTGCTCCTCATTCTTTTTGAATTTGCATTTAAAAACAATCCACATGGGTCCAGTTTTCACTCATGGGGTTTCTATTTGTACATGAAGGTAAATAAAACTGAATTTGAATAACTGAACTGTAACCCAATGAAACAAATACAGAAACACTCAGTTTGACAGGACATCACTAATTTTCTTTTAATAGCAAATAACATAATTTACCACTGCAGTGCTGGAACTTTGCTGACACTAGAAACTACATGTTAATAGACAAGTGGAGATTATAGTAGAAGTACACGGCTGAAAGAAATGCTCTGAAATTGAGCTTGGTTCTGCTTGAGGTTTCTTCCTGTTAAAAGGAAGTTTTTTCCTTCCTACTGTTGCAAAGTGTGTGCTCAAAGGGGGTCATTTGATTGTTGGGGTTTCCCTGTATTACTGTAAATATACAATATATTAAGCACTTGAGGCGGCTGGTGTTGTGATTTGGAGCTACATAAATAAAATTGAAATTATACTTTTAATTGGATTTGCCTAAGTAGAGTTTTTTGGAAAAACGTTATGTTAATATTTTTATTCCCTTTAAATATTACAGTTTAAAGTGGAAAGGTCTACTGTAATAATCGGTGTTGACTGGAAGCAGGATATTTAGTAGTGCAATAAATTGACTTTACAAGAATATATATTTTATTTTGAGATATTTTATTCCAAACCACACAGGCAGCTTTAGTGTGAAATGAAAAAAGAATTGAAATTAAGACAAATTGTTTTGTATGCAATGTTCCAAATGTATCAGATATGCATGTGTACTCTGTTTAGCTTCAGTCTTGTTGTGTTTACAGCCTCTAAACAGTCACTGTTGTTCAGTTGAGCTGTTTAAAGCTGCTGAGGTCTAGAACAACTTCTAACAAATGGTGAAAAAGGTTAACTCCAGTTTACTGTGTGGTTTCTGTTTCAGAGTCCTCATTCGTCAAACTCCAACCTGGCCAATACAGAACAAAAAGACAGGTGAGAACATGGTTTATTTTGTTAGTTGTGGTAAGTGTAGAAATAAACACTTTTTTTAAAAATTATTATTTTTTTTTATCTTAGACTCACTTTCAGGGTCTCTCTGATTCTGAAAGTGAGTCGGTACTTATCTTACTGTTATAAGAATGTTGTGAAGGTATGCCTTGATCTGATCTTCATTTCAATGACAGCATTATCTTTGCTACCATCTCCTCTTGCTGACACGCCTTGAATCGCTCTGTTCCCATCTTTTCCTGTATCGTAGTGCTAAAGAGAGAAGGTCTCGCCTTGTATTCATGCGTCAGTGGAGTCAAGTGGGTCACAGTAGAAAGAGGAGGTATAATCGAGATGAGCTGGAAAAATGGGCCGAGTCCTTAAATGCCCTGCTGGGAAGTCCAAGTAAGTCCTGCTTTTTTTTGTTCCAGAGTTTTGGGTCTTATACTTGACATTTTAAACAGAAAATATTCTGACTGTAAACTGTTGAACTTGTATTACTTTTAACTTAGAGGAATAGAAAGACATGTCTTTAGGGGGATGGCTGTAGTGCAGAAGGAAGAGCATGTCTTCTACTAATCAGAGGGTTGGTGATTAGATCTGCATGCCAAAGTATCCTTGATATCCACACCATAGTGGATGCATCTCACTCTGTGTTCATCAGTCTCATGCATCCACTATAAATGCATATGTGTGAATAGGTTAATGAGCCATGTTGTATAAAACCCAGAACAAATTCTCACTTACTTACAGGTCATAAGTACAGGACATTTAACAATTAAAAAAATATAAATAAAAGTGAGTGGACAATCTAACAAGCCCTGAGCACGCCTAATCTCGTCCATTTACCATTTAGTTTTTCAGATGAATCATGCAGCTCATTGAATATTTTATTTCAGGGTTCAGTTAGTTTTATCCCATTAGGCTGCCTATTTTGTTTCCTTACCTTAAGGTCAACCAAGGTCAACTGCCTTAGCGGTTTTCCTTGTATTCAGAACTTTCAGAGTTCTGAAACCAAACCAGGATGTTATACACTGTTGGAGTAGAGCCAGCAGAGAGAAGATGAACTTGAAACATGGAAAAAATCATTAGGAACAAGTTGTTGATCAGGAGGTGTGACAGACAGACTGAAGCATCACGGGACTGAATGACACTGAGGACAGTGGTTAGAAGGATGTCTGATGTCAGAAATCAATGAAAATAATTTTGGCAGTGTGGGAAAGAGGAAATGCTGGAGTAGCCACTGAAAAAGAATTCCCAGTGGAATTCCCAATGTGAGGGGAAAGCTTGCCTGCTAAATAGGTCACCCGAGTTTCATTTATACTCCAGAGGTTGAATCCCAAAATTCTTGGTGACCTGCAGACCTTTGTTTTGGCCCCGCTATCAGACTTACACATCACTCTTGCACTAGGGAAACATTAAAGTCAGATGAGCAGATCGCCCTGATAGGATACTGAAAGTCATCGTACATTTTTTTTCTTTCTCCATAGCTTTTGCTGCACGTCTTACTTCAGGACAGCTGTGACATTTTTAGCTCCACTACAAGTTCAAATTTACCCCGTAGCCTCCCCCCTTTAAGTTATACTAAGGGAACACTTGAAGAATATTTTGACTTTTGGTGTGATTTTGAATCCAGCCTTTAAAGGCCTGGATATTTTTCGTTCTTAACAAATTATGCATTCAACATGGCAAAAAAAGATTTTCAACTTGCACTTTTATGTATTTTAGACTATAAAATGTAATGGTTTGCAAATTCTTGGAGTTAGAATGTGATTTGAGCTTCTTTGTGTAACGCCTCAAAGAAAAAACTAATATTTTAATATCTTTTATCTCAATTTTTTTTGGGGGGGGGTCTGACTGGAGTTGGGAGTGGGAAGTTGGATGATTAAAAGATCACAATGTTGCTCTCTCCTGTTGTTTTAGATAAAATGGCACTTGATGGGAAGTACCATAGTAGTGACAAAACATAAATAAAACATAAGCACAAAATAACCTAAGTAGTGTTGCTCACCTGCTCTTTTTAACTGGGATCTTCTATCTTTGGTGGAGCTTTTCAACCAGCTGCTTTAAGTCCTACTTTTTTACCATGTAACTGCGTCAGTCACTTCCATCCATTGTTTTCTCCTCTTATCGTGTGGAACATGGCTAGCTTGTTGACTTTTGGGTCACATCACCAGCTGATAGTGTCACCTCCTCTTATCCTCTCTCTGTTTACAACCCTGCTCTCACTTTCAGACATGTTTGTGGGAATATAAACACGTGATATGACAATTTTGTTTTATTTCAAATAAAAATTTTAATTTGTAAATCATTAATTACTATTTATACATTTGAATTTGGGATAATGCACAGAGTATGACCTGTTTCTTTTCCCTGCAACACCTCACAAAAGCATCCTAATTTCATGACAATAACTTTTCATTTATATCCACAAAGGCTGAATTAAACAAAATTATAATGTTGTCATGTTGCCTAGCAACCACCTAGCAATGTGCTAAAATGACCCTTTTTTTCATTTAAGCATCTACAACATCTTATGAAAGCACTGTATCATTTTCATTTCATGGTTAACAGCATGTAAAGGCCAATGTAAAAAGGCACGTACTAGTGAATTACAATAAAGCCCTTTTATTATTCTTCCAAACCTACTTTGAGTGGCTGTGTTTTGGAAAAATCAATGCCGTTTTTGGTCACTATATCCTTTTTTTTTGTTGTTGTTGTTGTTGTTGTTTTTGGGCGCTGTGTGGTTTGAGGACACCAGCGATGCTCCTGTTATTCCATTTGCATATCAGAGATTACACTTTGCTTAAATGAAATAATCCACTGCTTTCTTGGATCCTTGTCACAAAGGTGATTTGTTTACCTTCACTCACAATTTAACCCTTGCAGTAATCATTTTCAGGATGACAGTGCAGCTGTGGGAGTTGCCATTTATTGCATTCTTGTTCAACATTAGACATGTACTAATAATGTAAACTCTTGAAAAATGAAAGAATTGTGTTCAGGTTAAAAAAAATAAAATAAAGTATTTTCTTTATATAATTCAACTTGTAACAGGGTAACCTGACACTGATGTTAGAGAATGGTTCTTTGGCTTTTGCACTTGAGCGTAAAAGGTCAGTCCTTACTCTGATTCTGATCTGAACCCCATCTTGTGACATTTAAGTGTCTCACAACTTCTGCCTTGAAGACATGTTTGTGCAACAAAAAAAATCTAGTGTTTCTCAAGTTTTTAAGCTGAATCGATGTTGACATCTGGTCTGACGTCAGTGATCCTTGTGTGCTGCTAAAAGTGCAGCACTTACCCTAACCCTGCTGCTTCTATGAATAGAATAGATAGTAAACACCAAAATGGTTATAAATCACAGCTGTTTCAAAGTCTGTCTAAAGGCTTGAGAATGTTTGACTTGCTTGATATTAACAAGGGTTCTGGGTTTAATGGTGCATGAAGGGGAAGTGTGTACGTCTGCACAAGCAAATTCCTGAATCCTGTTTCCTGGTAGTATACTTTGTGCTGGTGTCTTCTAATGTTTTCATCCATTCAAGAAAAACAGGGCATGTCCCGATGAAACCCTTTGATAACATCGATGCCGTTACAACATATTCTGAATGCCACAGAATGTTTCCATTCATTTTTTTTCTTGTC
The DNA here is from genome assembly GCF_001858045.2 of Oreochromis niloticus. NCBI lineage: Eukaryota > Metazoa > Chordata > Actinopteri > Cichliformes > Cichlidae > Oreochromis > Oreochromis niloticus. The sequence continues at coordinate 37,051,256 of NC_031985.2, forward strand.
ACATCAGTTTCCTTGACTAAATTATTCAGGATTTCAGCCTTTGTCGATGTCTTTGTGTACAGACTGGAACTTTGTGTACTTCAAAGGAAGGCTGTGCCAGTAATCTGTCCAGCCTACTACACTTTATTGGGCAGTTAAGTCAAGGCTACACTGAAGGTTTCTAAAGGAGAACCTTTTTGGTAACTGGATAGGTTCTATGCAAAGCCTATTCAGGCAAATCAAAAGTGAGCATACTATCAGAAAAATCAAGCTTTGTTGATAAGAGAGAGAGCCCCCCCCCCCCCCCCCCCCCCACCAAACAAGAAAACAAAACAATGCAATGCAGATACAGAATTTTTTTTAATTAAAAATAAAATCTGCAAAACTAAGAAAACTGATCCATGCAGCCTGAGTTCTGCTGTGATTACAAGAGAAGACTGTAACAAGAGATGATGTCAGATTACGTCATAAAAATGTCTAAATGTCAGATCAGAATTCTAGCCTTGTTGCACATGTCTTAGCAAATGACAACAAGGGACTGTGTAATTGTATATAATGTGAAGTGCTCTTTGTATTTCTGTCAGTGGTCATGGTTCACCATTTATTATAAATGCAAAGGTATTATTACCATTTTAGGGTGTAATGGAAGAAATGAATAAGTATAAAGCTGTTGTTCTAGCTGGAGCTCTTAGCAGCAGAACCAGATCCCACATTTAACTTTATCTGTTTATCTTTGGTATGCAGTTTAAAACAATAAATGAAAGTGGATAGGAAGAGTGTGGGTAATATTTGAATCACCTTTCATAAACAATCCAGTCTAATGGGACTTTTGACCACGATTTAAACAACAAAAAGGAAAAAAAGGCAAACAGCTGTTCTGAAGCCATTAAAAACCCCATCAAGCAGTTAATGAGTTTGTATAAGTGGGCTAAGTGGTATGATCCTCTTGATGATAGGGGAGGAATAACAAGACATTACATTTGACCATGCCAGGATTCCCAGATCATGTGGTATGTTTAAATGACATTTCTAATCTTGCGGTAGGATGTTTACATGCAAAAAAAGTAGACATATCCTGGGTCGCTTTCTCTAATCTTTCTTTTAGGCATGATAAAGTATTTCTGTGTTCTGTGCTATAAGATGCATAAATTGATGTTGCATGGGAGGTAAGGCTCACTTGTCTTCCTCCTCCTCCTCTTCCTGGCAGCTGGTGTTTCAGTATTTGGAGCATTCCTGCGCTCTGAGTTCAGCGAGGAGAACCTGCAGTTCTATCTGGCCTGTGAGCGGTACAAACATTCGTCCACTAACTTCAGCCTGCAAAGGAGAGCCAAAGACATCTGCGCAACCTATATCCAGCCAGGAGCCCCCCGGGAGGTACACACCTATGTTCATACTCATTCTTACTGGTTGCACTGAAAGCTAAACTGGGCAGCCTGTCTTCATGGAACAGGAATTGTCCTGTCCTGTTTATTTTTTCCCTCTTTCTGCATTGCCAACTGTTTTACTGCTCAGTCTCGCTCTGTTTTCAAGAAGCTTGTGTGGGTGGTTCAGATTTGACGTTATAGCATCCCATCAATAGTTGCATTCATGTGGAGCTGTTTTTTGTTTTTTTTCTTCCACTAAGAGACATTTTTTTCCCCACAACATGAGATTATATGTGTGGCAGTAGCTGAATTCAAAGGACCAAAAACTCTGTTGGGGAGAAAAAAAAAAAAAAAAAAAAAATTTAGTTGCTTCTCCAGTAGGTCCCTTTTCCCCAGGAGTCCAGTTTCATTGTCTTATACTGTAGCTATAGCAAGATGCACAGTAGGTAAACGGCAATAGTAAAATGTCAGTATGAATGTGAACAGTATGGATGCTTTTTCATGTGATTCAGGCGATGACATTAATTGTGCATTAGCACTGGAACTTCAACTAAGCTATCTTTTCTATCTAGTTGAAGGTATTTATGCCAGGAAGGAGAGAACTGCACTTGTTAAAGTTTATTAACAGAAAGAGGACTGTCCAGGAATCAAACTGCGCTTTATGTAGGCGAGCTCAAAGAATACTCACTGAAAAAGTGGGAAGATATAAATTACACGACTTAACACCTAACCAATACAAGAAAAAGGTTATATGCAAAGCCCCAAAAGTTGTACGCCACCATAACAGTCAAAACGTTGGACATTTCTACACTGAAGAAACGTGTTAACAAAGTAAAAGGAGCATAAGCTACAAAGCGGCTTCCTTTTGCGTTAATAACGATGAATGAAATCTTGTAAGTTCACATGTGCTAGAAGCAGACCTGGAAAACCCAAATGCATCAAGTCTGTACTGAAGCTCAATTCTGAGGTGTAAAAACGAATAAAACACAAATATGATCACAGTGCCATGTCAACCTAATTCTGAAAGTGCTTCTCTGTTCTGGGAGTGTTCATACACACCGAAATCACTCACTGTGTACTGTGCTACTCACTGATCTCGGCAGATGCAAAGCTGGAGAAGGAATTCTGAGGATGGAAGGTTATCTGTAAAGCTTGCATAAATTCTATACATTTCTTTGTCACAGACGCATGCTAATAATTATCTCTGTAATGTTTAAGCGATGTCTGCTTAATGAAGGAACCTTTGTTCAGTATCAGCTTTGCATGCTCTTCATTCTTTCCACCATCTTCATGAACTCTTTACTTGGAGACTTTCAGCAGTCTTGCTAAGCACTTGTTAGTTGGTTTTCTTTCAGTCACCTCAAGTTATTCTAAACTATCTCTACTGGAACACTGTTGATGATAAAGCACTCATCATTGTGCTACCTGGTAATTAAGGCTGAAGAAAAAACAAACTGTCTTAAGTCAAACTTGATTTTGATGCCAATTTTTTAGTTTTTGGTCTTTCCATATAGTATTTGAATTGACCTTACGTGGCTATTGCATCATCACTGTGTCCTGTAGGTAAACCTGGACAGTAAGACCAGAGACCTGACGATCCAGCTGCTGCAGGCTCCCTCTCGCACCTCTTTGTCCCACGCACAGAAACGCATCTACTCACTTCTGGACACAGACTGTTACCCACGCTTCCTCCAGTCTAACGTCTACCTCTCCTTACTCCACGAGGCTGAATAGAGGCCACACACTTGGGCTCAGGAGAATGGTGGATCGGTGGTTTTCTGGAACGGCTCAATTTCCTTCAAACTATAAATGACAAAATCTAACTATTATACTGTCAAAAATAGAGCTGCTGTGTATAAAGTGTGTTTAACACCCCCCCACCCCCACCCCCCCACACACGCACACACATGCACCCACCCTGACATCCTAGCTCAAATGTTGATAATAGTTGGACACTGTAAATAGAAATGTTGGTTACTGCAATTAAAATTTGGGGAAATATGTTTTCACTGAGATGTTTGTGATGTTACAATGCTGGGATTTGGTTGGCCTAGTTTAGGATTAAGACTGGAAACAGTTGGAAACGGCCAGCGTGCTTCTGTCCAGTCATACAAAAATAATGAAGTGCTAAAGTTGAACCGCTACAGTGAGGTTGTCGGATTTGATGACATCATTATGAGTCTGTTACACCGGCATCACCAACAAGTGAGACATTTTAACTTCTGTTAAAAAATCAAAAAATTTAGGAGACCTCTCTAATTTCTGAAAACACCATTTTACTTTAGTTTCATATCATTCAATGGAAGGAATCTTGACAAATTTATCAAGACAGTTAAAGATCTTACAGCAAACAATCCAGGCTCTTTTTTTTCTTTTTCGTTTTGTTTTGTTTTTTGCACCCCACATGTGAGCTGTCATATCTACAGAGGCGGTATGTTTTTATGATCATAAAAAAGATTTACTAAGAGCAGTTTTTTCTTATGTTACTTATGTACTGACACTCCACATATGATCCTCTCTGGGATTTACAATAAATGATCTGAAAAAGAGAAAAAATACAGTTCTCTGGGCAAAATGTACCTTGTTGATGATGACAGACAGAGGAGAATAACAAGACTCTCTGGAAACTGATAGGAAGGGAACAGTGACACAAAATGCCATTTGTTACAATGTATGCAGATGAGAACCTCTGAATGTACACCACGTTGAACTTTAAAACAGATGGGCTACAGCAGAAGAACACACTGGGTGCCACTACTGTCAGCTAAGAAGTAGAAACTGAGGCTACAACTTACATGGCCCGACGAAAGTTGGACAATTGAAAAATGTTGCTTAGTCTCTACATTTTGAGGGTCAGAATTTGGCATACATAACAAAAGCATTGATCCATCCTGTTCTTTATCAACGGTTCAGAGTGCAGATGGTGTAATGATGTGAGGGATAACTTGTTGGCATTCTTTGGACCGTTAGTACCAACTGAGCATCATTTAAGCACCACAACCTATTGCTACTGACCATGTGCATCTTTTTTATTACCAGAGTGAACACATCGCCTGATGGCTGCTTTCAGCAGGATTATACACCATGTCCCAAATTACCTCATATTAATTCTTAAACATGACAATGCTGTACTCAAACACAGTCACCAACCTCAAACCAATCGTGCACCTCTGGAATGTGGTGAAACGGGAGATTTACATCATGGATGTGCAACAGCCAAATTTGCAACTGTCAGATGTTATCGTGTCAGTTTGGAGCAAAATGTTTCCAGCATCTTGATTAATATGTACCATGAAGAAGTATCACCGTTCTGAAGGCATCATCCTTCAGAACAATCATCCTGATACCAGCAAGCTGTACCTAAGAAAGTGGCCGGTAAGTGTATATACTAATATACTGTACCAACACAATTTTTGAGTCCAAGTTTGTAACTTTACCACTTGTTACTAGTTTTTAAGAAGCAGCTACATTTGGCTGTAACAGAAAACCTCCACACATAAGACAAACATTTCCCTGAGAGCAGGTCTCACGCTCCAAGTTTCCTCAGCTGCCTGAAAGGGGAAAAACAAGTTCAGCAAGAATGAGCTCTTTGCTTAAAAGGTCAAAGTAGAGTGTGAGATATTCAGAAGGCAAAGGTGAGAAACCTGAATAAACTGACTGGTGACTTAAATGTCTTCATGCCTACGGGAAATTTGAGTTGCTTTTGTCTCTAACGTTCTTTGTATTCCTCCTATTCCTGCCTTGTAGCAAGGAGGTTCTTGGTTTGAACCTCAGTTGAGGTTTCTGTAGTTTGCATGTTTTGGGTTTCCTCCAGCTTCCTCTCAAGGTCCAAAGACATGGATGTCAGGTGGTAGGTGGTTCCAAATTGGTGCTTAAACTGTGTAAAGTGAAGCGCTGTATGAATGTATGGTTAAATTTAGGAAAACAACAACTTTGTGCTATTTCTTAAATCTTAAAGGTTAGTTTGTTCTGGTGTGCTCGATCATTTCTTTAATTGTATTTTGCTTGACAGAAGAAATATATTTTCTACTATCCTCTGCACACCAAGCACATTAAAGAGGTGAGGAGAACAGCATCAACTCAGTTATAAAGTAACTGATTTTTAACAGTTCCAGTCAGTTTTATGTTACTGCAGTGGCTGCAGCCATTCAAGCAAAGTGTCCCCACACATTGTCTATAAGATACAAACCAAAGATAACAAAGCCAGTGGTTCATAAGCCTGTGCATTAGTGTGCAGGGCAAGAGTCCTCATAGCTTCACGAATACAAGAGATATACAAAAAACTCAGCACTGAAAAACTAAGCTCTGCAAACAACTCAGTGTTACACCCACTCCAACGGGAATCTGATTTTTGTTTATCAGAATAGTTTTTATAACCAACTCTACTCATCAGTATCATGGGATATAGGTCCTGTGACGCTGCTCATAGTCTGCAAAACTGTTTGCTGACTTCATTTTTATACCAAGATCATCTTCTAATCCTTCACTTTGAGTTGATCGGGTTGGGATGTTTTTCAAATTTTGTTAATTTCATTTAAGGCCCTTTTCATGTGTTAGTGTCATCAACTAATTAGGAGCAGTATTCTGCTCCTAATTAGTTGATGAGAACGAGCTGCATTGTCTAGTCTGCTTATTTGTCAGATGTGTCTGGGACAGGAGCAACAAAAGTAATTAGGTTGTGGGTTTTGGCCAAGTGGACAAGATGGAGAATATACATTAATTTTACAGCTAGGCTGTACTGACTGGTGGTGTACCCTGCAAAACATGCATGGCAAACAGAAGGCTTTCACCTCAAACTTGCGGCTTACACCTGTAAATGAACTGCTCTGGAGTTAAGTTGTTTTGCGATCATTGTGCTCACACCTGCATAAACGAACAGCACCAAGGGGGACATGAAGCAGGGTTCTTTTTAAAGAGACTAAACACTGTTGGAGTGAAAACACCCAGTCCAGCTTCTCCTGGGTGATCCAAGGTATCCAATGGAGGAATAGAATAGAATAGAATTCAACTTTATTCTCATTGCACGTGTCACAAGTTCAAGGCAACAAAAATGCAGTAGTTATGGTGATCTTATGGTGATCTTAATGACTATGATGCAGGTGAAATCTCTTGGGATTATTGTTTCCCAAAAGTTATATTCGATTGTTTTGAATGTAGTTACCTGGGTTTATTCCTGGCAGCTGCAGTGGACATCACTGTTGAACAAATTGCTGACCAGAGAGATGCTGATCCATCGAGCAGGATTTCTAAATTCAGTTTACTTTTAGGGTTAACAGGTGTCAATTAACAACAGTTTTTTTTATATTGTATTGTACAGCATAGAGAGGATGTTTCTGTGAATTCTGTGACATGAGCTGAAGTCGTCAGTGCCAGCGAAATAGCAGCACTAATCTGAATCAATACCAAGGGTCTTAGCCTCTTAGCTTTAATGATCTTCCTTAAGTAACAAGCTAAAAAAATGTCCCTCTCCCTCTGAATTTTGTAGATGGTTCATCCAAAACAGTACCTCAAACAAATCCAGGAATTCATGGGACCACTAGGAAATTGTGTTTAAAAAAAAAAAAGAGTCCTGTTAACATTTTCGCCTAGTCTTCCTCTGGCAGTTTCCACTGTGTACATTCCAGTAATTCTGTGTCTTCCATCTGCTGATACTGTATGGAGTATCATACTGCGCCTCTACCCTGGGTTTGGAAGCATTGTTTAAACACAATGTATAATATGAATTCTAGCTTCTTCTCATTTGGCTTAATTTATTTAGAAAAGGCTAAGCAACAGATATAAATCTCAGATTCCGCTTCTTTTAAGTATGAACTCCAAAGCAGATTGACTCAACTTAAAACAACAAAACAAAAAACAAAACAAAAAACAATCAAACAGAGAAGTTATAAGTTCAGTTAAACCCAGGTAACAGGTTTTGGCTTAATGCCGGGGAACATCACACAAATGGTTTAAGCCCATTCCCATTGTTGGAATACTAAATTTCATGGAAGTGTAAAAATGACAAAATAAGGATACACCGTGGAGTATTTTGGCTTTATGGACCATTGTAACTAAAGTTTACATTACAGCAAAATGTGTAAACTTTTTGCACAATTTGTTTTCAAAACTGTCCTAAAACCTGAAAATATATGTTTTGTCTCACAAACATTTCCGGATATTTATGACATTTCCAAAAATCCGGTTAGTGGAAAGTTGCAGGAAGCTCTGTCCATGGGAGACTTCGCAGTTCTTTGTTAAGTCCAAAATAAATCAAAATTGAAAAATTGTTTTGAATTTTCAGGATTTTTGTTTGATTCCTCCACAAATACATCCTCTGTGTTTTTTTTTTACTGTTTGATTTTTGAACAAATATTAAAAATGAGTAATTGTCTATTTCTGTGCTTTGCACTTGTGGTTGAACTGTACCAGGGCAGTCTGCAGACCATGTTTGCATGTTCAAGGATTTGTATTCTTATATGCACGATCTGACAAACACCAACATAAGATTATTGGTGTATGAGTTATCATTTTAAATACTGCCCGACACACATTACCCTGAGGGTATCTCATAAGTAATTACATGGTCTGATGTACTATGTAGCCTGTGACCACATCTGAACCCGGTCAAACTCCCAGGGGAGAATTTGGATTGATGTGTTACACACTCAACTCCATCACCATCAAATCAAGACTGATACACATCCATCTTTCCAGAGACTTGGAAAATCAATGCCAGGGTACAATGAAGCAGTTCTGACAGAAACTGGCAGGCCAATGCTCGCTAAGACACTTCAACTTAAAGTAAGCAGTCACCAAAGGACACAGCAAGTAACCTGTCTGTAGATCATGTCGTTGTGTGACAGTCTGTGGCTGCATGTAGCTGTTACACACGTGCAAAACAGAAATGGAAAATTAAGAGTACTGTATCACTGTTTTTTAATATTTGTTAAAAAATTCAACAACCCAAATGTGATCAACTGAAAATTTAACATGCTATTATGCCATCCTATCCAATCTGTCCAAGTAATACAAGAAAATGGATGATGAAATTCTCAAATAAAGTCCATTGGATTCATTTTGGTAATTAATTAAATACAGAAGTCATTATAAAACAAGATCACGTTAGTAACCTTTGTCTTATGCAATGTTTCCCTGAATCTCTACAACCAAATAAGTGAATCTAACAACACTCAGTGCAAAGGCTACTAAAATGAAAAACGGACCTGAGTTAGCTGGACCTGTCTTGCCAGTAACACCACTGATTTAATGGGCCAATTATTCAATTAGCAAGGATGCAGCCAGTCTGAGTTCTACAGAAAAACTGCTCCACATTTAGTTCATCTTACCCAGTTGCAGTTGAGTAGAAAAGATGAGCTAGTTGACAGCTGAAGAACTCATTTGGGAAACCAACTAAGACAGACATTACAATAGCCTTTGTAAAACCAGAAAGACTGGAAGTGTATTTTTTTCTGAACTGAACTTTGGGCACTTAAAGCTCACAAAGAAATTGTTGCATCATGGGCTCTCAAAAGTCAGCTCAAACATGTCTGAAAGCATTTTAGGCATCAACGTTTTGATAATGTTTAAAGTCTGTAATCATCACACATTCACCAGGGCCGGGTGCTCCTGTATTCCTGCTTCTGCTTCACCCACTGGGCAGTGTAGCAGTGCACCCCTACAGCCCATGACCTGTCTTCAACTCTGTCACTCTCCCACAGCAGAGGTCTCTGGTTGCCTGATGGATGCTGTGAACTGTCCAGAACCTTCATCTCCTCTTCAGAACGATGGGATTCAGGATCTGTGCTCAGGTGTATTTCTCTCCTGTCTAAAGAGGTAGTGCTGCTCATGCAGTCCTTCTTGGATGTAGAAAGAGGTGGAAGCAAGACGAGCCAGTTCCTGGGTGAATGGGGAGTCGGTAAAAAGGTAACAGTAAGGGCAGATGAAGATGTTTTGGTTGATATGAAACTGAACATTGCTCTTTTCTGATTTCTTCATATCTATGGTTGTGTGTGAGGGCTGTTGTCACTCTGGTACCCACATGACTATTAAATGTCACACTGTCTCATCAGCTACTCGTTACTTGTTATTGTGTCATTTGAGCAAGACAACTTTAATCATTTGCAACACTGCACCCACAATGTGAAATATCTGTACAACTTTGCTCAAACCTGCTAAAAGCTCTGGTCGTCTGTGCGTGGATTCTTGAAGTCTATTAAGAAATAGAAGAGGCTCAGAAAGTCTAAAAGTCTTCAGATCTTTTTCTCTCATCATACTTGATTATTGTGTTGCCAACAATAATCAGATGTAGCATTTAATCCATGAGTCCATGAATTTAATAAGGCAATAGGAAAGTCTGGAGATGTGGTTGCATATTTGGTGCATAAAACATGTTCTGAGCATTTTAGAGAAACAGTCCATCATATTCATCCGAGTCTGCCGGGATGTAATTCCAATTTAGGTATTTTTGTAATTGTGACAACAGACCCCTCTTATCACATTTTGAGGTGTTTCTACCCCACATTTGCATGCTAAACCTCCTCATTTTCTTTTTTAATGCCTGCTAACCTCTAAAACAATCGGTGGATCAATGTGTGAATACCTGTTTTGTTGTGAGTGAATACTGTATCCCAATGTGTATGACTGATCCCCTACTGCTCTCAGACCTGAGGTGGCACATGGTGCTAACATGTGAGGAAAGGGAACAGATGAATAGTAAAAAATAAAAAATGAGAAATTGATGAAACACAGTTTACCCTAAAAAGAATATTTCTTATAATCTGCATTTTTGCTTTAGCAACAACATGACTGTGCTGACTTAACAACAATGGTCCATTTACAGGTAGCCTACAAGAATGCTCAGTGCTCTGAGAGCAAACATTTATAATAATGAAAGAAAGATTTTACATGTAGACTGTCTAAAAACACTTCAAAACCCAGTTGTGTGTTATGTCTGACAACCACAACTGGGTTAGGGTTTTAATCAGAGCTTAAGATAAATTTCTGGCATTGTGATAAGTTACATTCATATTCACCAAAACAGATTTCCACTGGTCTAATATCTTTGCAGAAAAGTGAACCCAAGTGATCCCTGGCATATTCATGGACACAGTAACTGTGATGAACATGTTCCTCTGCAGTGTGGGGTGGTTCTCGTAAGAGCCAATTTTCTTTACTTAAAGAAACCAGTAACTTTCTTACAAGGATTACCTCTCAACTGGATACCATTCCAAGTGTTGACTACATGAACTTAGTAACAACAGTGTACAAAGCTGTCATCAAAGGAAACTGTGACTTCTTTGATGAATCTACTGTATATGAAATACATTTCAGTTTCATTTTCCCCAAACAATAGAAAGGAATAAATAAAAGTCATTCATTAATCAAGGTGTACGTCCAAACTTTTAAACAGTATTTTATCTGCCATAGTCTTCAAGCAACATTTTGGCAATGCTAGAAAAAGTTCAATCCAGCGTCATATCATATTGTACATTAGTGATTAGATTGGATTGGATTAGAGTTTGTGGCTATCAGTCCGTGAACTGAGTTACGATTATCCTGTCACACAACCACATTTCCAGAGAGGTTGGGTAAATAAAAACAGAAACCAGTGATTTGCAAAATATTTACATTTTCTATTTATTGAAACAGAATAATGTAAATATTTTGCATATTTTAAAATTTTTGTCAACATTTTTTATCCAGTTTTTTATTTTCTATTTATTGAAACAGAATAATAAAAAGCTGGATGAAAAATGTTGACAAAAATTTTAAATTAAATACTTGCAACAAAAACACTGGGTCAGGTACAGATTTAACACTAAGCTAGATTATGTTTAACATAATGTTTAACAAAAACATTTGGGATGCTTGAAAATGTTATTGTTGTTATTGTGTTTATACTGTTTTTATATAGACATTGTATAGAATGTACATTAAATTAATGTACAATTTACATGAATTTACATCCAAGTATGATGTGGTTTTTAACTGCCATTAACACCTCTACAAAACCTCACCTGGAGAGTGTCTGTCCAGCAGTCCAACAGCTCTGGTGTCCATGTGTCGACTGTACAAGTTGCATCTCGCAACTAGACCCTGTTGACTACTGGAGAAGTGGCAGAAGCCAGCAAGGATGATGAGAAGAAAATCAAAGAAGATAGAGAGCAAGGTAGAGAAAGGAGAGAAGACAGGCACATTTTTGGATGGAAATCCAAGCCAATGAAATGGTAGGAAAGAAAAAAGAAAAAAAAAGAAATAAATGACATAATTACACAACTCAAAATATAACAAACAGAAAAAAATGCATGGTATACTGTTCGAATAAAACACACAAAAAAAGAAGAATGGAAATAAGACTCTGGAAAAAAGGTGCAGCCTTAAATTACATTATCCTGTTTAAGTATAATTTCTGTGTGTGACAAAATGCAATTTCACAAGAGCAGTTTTGTGGCAGGTTGTTTAATGAGTTCTAAAAAAGTCAAGCAGATAAGACACAGCCATCAAGTTCCAGTCTGTCGTGCTGATAACTAGAAGGCCAAAAGGAGTTTGTTCTCTCCTCATTTGAGTTGAATAACTATTCTAGCAACAACAGACTCCCCATTCATAAGACAAAAACAGGCTATTTATTGAGATAAGCCATTCCTTTGACGGAAAGGAACAGCAGTGCCATTAGAAGGCTGGTCAATGAAAGCCTAGCTGAGATCTATTAAGGGAACTATTGATGACAGAAAGAAGAGCCAGAATCAATCACAGGGACAAAATAAATGGAGCACAATGGGTAACGAAAAAAAGGGGAAAGAGAAGAGAAAGAGACAATGAAAGGAGTTGGTCAGCAAAATAATTACAAATTTAAGGAAAACTCAAACCACTAATCACTAAAGTGAGAGATCTGGACCTTATTCTACTCAGAACAACAGTATCTGACTAGTTTTTATGATCTCCTGGTTTTAGTGTTCACTTTAACCATGCATTCAATAGTGCACATGCAATTTATATAACTTTACACAACTAATGCTATTAGTGCTATTAACATACCACTTACACTTATTTATTATATTCATTATAATATTCATATTATACATATGAATCATTTAGGTATAAAGCACCTAAACCAGGCTTGTGTCTACACAGAATGGACAAAAAACAGACAAATGTGAATAAAACAACAGAACAACACAGATTCACAGATAAAATAGCATTTATTAGAATTTTTAAGGCAATTTATTAAACTAGCCTAAAAAACTACCTACAGCAGATGAACAGTATCTGAAAGTTAGAACCCGAAAGAGGCATTTGGCCCTTTTACTTGCAGAATCTATGTAAGCCTCATCAGAAATAGTCTCAGCAGCGACTAACATAAAAACAGGAGGCCAAGCTGGAGGTGGCAGAGCTAGACTTAAAAGAAGATTTTCATTGGCAGAGACCAGAATGAACAGGATAAAAATTAGTGCATCAGAGCAGATTGGAGCCATTTTTTTATTTGTAATAAAAAAAATTAAAAAAAACTAGAAAAAATTGCATTTCCTGCGAAAATGCAGTGTGGATGCTGTAATGCTGAAGCTGTCTGCTAAAAGTAGCTGAAAAAGCTGAAATGTAGCAAAAAATTGTAATAAATTTGCAGAAGCATAAGAACCTAGCAAAAAATGTAGTTACTTAGCAGAACTGCAATAACGTAAAGAAGACATTATATTTAGCAGAAATACAATAACATAGCAGCAGAAATGAGAAGAAATATTGTAACTTAGCAGAAACATGATAACTTCTCAGAAATACAGGAATTTAGTAAACATGGTACAAGATTACAGAGATACTTTATTTAAACAAAAATACCTACACATTGCAGAAATACTGTGATTTAGGACAAATACTACAACATAGCAGAAATGCTGTGATTCAGCATTTCTGCTATGGCACAAATAGAAAGAATATGCTCAAATACTATGATTTTGCTCAAATACTGTGATTTAGCAATAATACTAAGATTTGGCAGGAACACTATGCTTTGGCACAAATACTATAATTAATTACAAGTACAAGAACATAGCAGAACTATCAAGATTTGGGAGAAATACTATGTTTTAGCAGTAATACTATGATTTGGTAGAAATACTATAATTAGGCAGAAATACTATATTTACCATGAATCCTATAGTAGTATGATATAGCAGAAATACTGTATTTAGCACAAATACTGAAAAGTAGCAGAAATACTATAATTTAGCAGAATAGTACTAACTTGCACAATTACAAATATGGACACATATTGAAACACACATGCAAAGAGACACACACACAGGATCCAATTCAGTCAACCAGAAGCCAGAAGCCATGAAGGCCTCAATATGCAAATTTAGATGTCTCAGCCCTCAGATATGATTGGCTGGCTGGGAGGCCCTGATATGCAAATTTGAATGTCTCAGCCCTCAGATATGATTGGCTAGTTGGGAAGCCATGCAAGCCCTGATATGTAAATTTGAATGTCTCAGTCCTCACAGAGGATTGGCTGCCTGGGGACCTGGCAGAAATATATAGAAACACTATGATTAAGCTGAAATACTACATTTAGTAGAAATACTATGTTTTTAGCAGAAATAATATGTTTTAGCACAAATACTATATTTAGCAAAACACTGAAAAGTGGCAGAAAAACTATGATTTAGCAGAATAGCAATAACTTATATAGAAATATTGAAAAAACAAAATGGAAAGCTGAAAAAAACCTGAACATGGTTAGGTTACAAAACTACTTGTTTTTCAACTGAAGAAGAGCAAGCAGCTACACACAATTACAAATATGGACGCATATGGAAACACACATGCACAGAGAGACACACAGGATCAAATTCAGTCAACCAGTCTAAATATATTGAATTTAAATCATACTATAAGATGCTTCTTTAAAAAGTCTCTCTCTCTCTCTCTCTAACTCTCTCTCTCTCTCTCTGTCACACACACACACACGCACACACACACACACACACACACACACACACACACCGAGGGAGAGAGAAGCAAGTTTCTAGGTCAGTCAAGCAGTCTGGGAGCTTCTCAATTTGAATCCACCAATCAGAGAGGCTGTGTACTTTTTCCCGCCAAAACTGGTGCACCTGTTTTTACACACGCAGCACAGAGAGACAGGATTCTTATAGTGTATTTCTCATAGTGAGGATTACCCTCAAACAAACAGCCATAAATTCCTAACCGTAGGGGCTAAAACGGTCATTCTTAGACCGTTTTGTTCAGAAGACATGGGGGAATCTTGAAATGTTGACCATTTAAAATAAAAATATGAAATATTATAGATATATGACATAGATGATTGGTTGGCTTAGAAGCCATGAAGGCCCCAATATGCAAATTTGAATGTGTCAGCCCTCAGATGTGATTGGCTGGGAAGCCATGAATGCCCCAAAGTGCAAATTTGAATGTGTCAGCCCTCAGATATGATTGGCTGGCTGGGAAGCCATGAATGCCACAATATGCAAGTTTGAATGTGTCAGCCCTCAGATATGATTGGTTGTCTTAGAAGCTATGAATGCCCCAATATGCAAATTTGAATGTGTCAACCCTCAGATATGATTGGCTGGTTGGGAAGTCGTGCATGCCCTGATATGTAAATTTGAATATTACAGTCCTCACAGAGGATTGACTCCCTGGGGACCTGGCAGAAATATATAGAAATACTATGATTACCCAGAAATACTGCATTTAGTAGAAATACTATGTTTCAGCACAAATACTATAAAATGCCAGAAATACCATAATTAAGCAGATATACTATATTAAGGACAAATCCTATTAAAAAAAAGAACCACTGTACTATGATTTGGTAGAAAAACTATAATTAATCCGAAATACTATATTTGGTAGAAATACTATGTTTTAGCAGAAATACTATAAAATGGCAGAAATACCATAATTAAGCAGAAATAATATATTAACCACAAATCGTATAAAAAAAAAGGAGAAACACTACTATGATTTGGTTGAAAAATCAGAAATACTATATTTGGTAGAAATACTACATTTTAGCAGAAATGCTGTATTTAGCACAAATACTGAAAAGCAGCAGAAATGCTATGACTTAGCACAATAGTAATAACTTAAATAGAAAAATTGGAAAAGCAAAATGGACAGCTGAAAAAATCCTGAACATGCTAAGGGTCCCTCAAATGTAATTGTTAAATGAAAAAAAAAAATCAGCAAAAAAAAGTATAACAGTCACACAATCACAAATATGGACACATATGGAAACACACATGCACAGAGAGACACACACAGGACCAAATTCAGACAACCAGTCTAAATATATTGAATTTAAATCATACAATAAGATGCTCCCATAAAAAGGGTCTCTCTCCCTCTCTCTCTCTGTCACACACACACACACACACACACACACACACACACACACAGAGGGAGAGAGAAGAAACTTTCTAGGTAAGTCAAGCAGCCTGGGAGCTGCTCAATTTGAATCCACCAATCATAGGTCGTGTCCAAATTCATGGGCTGCATCCTCCTGAGGAACCGGCCTTCGCGGTCTACGTGGGCCGGGTCCTCAGAAGGTCGGGTAGGCCGGAAGTAAACGGCTGTGAAATTGGACAGTCTAGCCTTCTGATTAACGTCACCGCTGTCTCGGTGGAGTTTAACAAACTCAGCCGTCTGCTCCTCGCTATGTAAAATATAACAGGACACTGGCATAAATTCTCGACCATCTCACACTTCTGTTTAATCAGTTTTCTGTTTGACGTTTATTCAGCTGTGTGAAAACCACCCGAGGGATTAATAAAGTTTTATTTTATCTAATCTAATCTAATATCTTTAATCTCAGCCAAACCGATTTACTCACGAACAAATAAAACACTGAAAAAAGCCAAACAATATCCTTTTTAGGTTGTCTAAGTGACTTATATATTACGTTTAACCTGAGTAGCGAAAGTCCGCGGTGATCTGAAAATGATGTGCCGGGAGTTGTGCCGTTTCGGCGGCTTCAGTGACCCTCGAGCTCTCGGTTAGCTATCAAGCTGGTGGGTAACAGACGTCTCCGAAAACGTCGAAGCACTTTTGCAAATATGCAATACCTTGATAAACCGAGCAGATATTTGAAGTTTACACAGCTACATTCTCGCCTGAAAATATGTTAAAAGTTTATTTTGTGACCCAGAAAGATTAATAAAAGTAATTTTAAAACTTAGTAGCGGCCGCCATTGCTGGAAACTGGCGTTTGGCTGGGCCGCGCTATGAATTCTGGGATATGGTGGGCCACGAAGGACACACCCGACCCATCCTTCAAATTTGGGGAAAAGGAGGACGCATTTGTCGGCTGCATTCGGAGGAGTCTACGAATTTGGACAGCCTTCGGCGCGTCACTGTGACGTAATCGGTCTACAAATGTGGCCTCAGGAGGATGCAGCCCATGAATTTGGACACGACCATAGAGGCTGTGTACTTTTTCCCGCCAAAACAGGTGCACCTGTTTTTACACACGCAGCACAGAGAGAGACAGGATTTTTGCAGTCTATCTCTCATAGTGAGGACTCTCCTCAAACAAATGACCATAATTTCCTAACCGTAGGGGCTAGAACGGTCATTCTTACACTGTTTTGTTCAGAAGAGATGGGGGAATCTTCAAGTGTTGACAATTTATCATTGAAATATGAATTATTGAAGATATTTGACTTGTAATGCACCATAACTGAGTAGAGGCGAAGCGAAAACTGCCTTGACTTCCCCTCAAACAACGCTTTGTAACTCTAAATCTATTTGGAGTATCGATATCATTCTTTCACCGTAAGAGACAGCAGGCTTTGGTGAACAGTCATGGAAATTTTCAGGTCTCTGTGGAAATCCAAAAAAAAGATATGACAAGAGAAAAAATTGCCTCATTTCCAGAGTTTGAAATCTGAAGAAATCTGAGCGAAGGACGAATTTCCTACCCTCAAACATGTCTAACTCATCTCAGAACGGTAATAGGTGAGAAAAAAATTCTTGAATTGTGAGCGTCAGGAGTGTCTGAAGATATATTGGGACAAGCCTCATGTTTTAACTTCGCTTCGTTGAGGAGATATGACGATTCGAATATGCCTCTCATTACAGAAATCAAGCGGTGATTTTGAACAAACTCTCCATTGACTTTCTATGGAGAGTTTTCCGACTTTGTGTTGGTCTGAGGAGATTTGCCAAAATTCTATAAATCTCACAACAATGATGGTGACATTTTCTGAAAGCCAGCAAAAATACCTACGTTTTGATGTATAAATTGTGGAAGTTGAGTGAAAATTGAGCAAGTAGCAAGAAGTTGTTCGGACATGAAGAGAAGACTGCGAAACCTACAGTGGCACACTGGAAACCAAGTGCATAGCAACCATAACAACGCATGTATTTTGTGAAAAATCACAATTTTGCAACTCAAAACTTTAAGAGGGATAAAAGTAAAACGGTAAAAGATTTGAAAAAGCTGATTTATACCTGAATAGCCCAATAATTTGTGAACATTTTAAAGTTTGAATGGTTGTTCTACGTGAAAATATGAGGAAGTAGTTAAGTTTCAAAAACAAGCAAGTTTTAGCAGAATTGCGGAAGTTTCCCATTCATTTCAATGGGACAAATTAAAGGAAAAAAGTGTAATATTTTAAAAAGTATAATAGTGAAAAATACCAAAAGATATAGCGTACATTAGCAGAAATAGCAGAATAGTTTAAAATTTGAACGGTGAAAATCGGCTGAAAATTGTGGAAGTAGTTAAGTGCCAAAAAGTGTACGGAGCAACTAGAATAAAGTAGAGACTAGAAAAATTTGCATTTCCTGCGAAAATGCTGTGTGGATGCCTTAACGCTGAAGCTGTCTGCTGAAAAGCTGAAAAAGATGAAAAGTTGCAAAAAGTTGTATGGTGGTGAAAAAAAAATGTCGTCCTAAGCAGGATTCGAACCTGGCCCTCCTGGGCTCAAAGAGGCAACTCTTCTCACTGAGCCAAACTCATTCTCACAAAGAAGAGGTGGACAGACTGACAATTCTGCTGAAATTAGCAGAAGCTGCTGAGAATTGTGCTGATAAGAGGTGAAAAGGCTGAAAATTTTGCAGAAAAGAGGTGAATCAGCAGAATTTCTGCAGAAAAGAGGCAAAGAAGCAGAAACTTGCGCTGAAAAGAGATGAATCAGCAGAGTTTCTGCTGAAAAGAGTTTTTTTTTCTGAAAACAGCCAAAAAAGCTGGAATTTGTGCTGAAAAGGGGTGAAGAAGCTAAAGTATACCAAATCAAAGTATTTGTGCCAAAACATAGTGTTTCTGCCATATTGTGGTACTACTACATTACAACATGAATACGGATTAAAGATGAAAGAAACTGGCAACAAATTCCTCCACTACAAACCAGTCTGATACCACTTCTTTGCAGTGTTCACGTTTACTAAGGCACTACCCAAAAGGCGCCACAAGAGGGCACTCCAACACAACAGATGACCTATGTACACTGATGCACTTAGTAACAGTCAGCCTCCTTGAATTGGCAGAAATACTGTGATTTAGTAGTAATACTATAACATAACAGATATACTGTGATGTTGCAGACATAGTATGTTTTTGCACTACTCATTTGTAGTGAAAAAAATTAGCAATATAAATTACAGGTCTGTGATAGTGTATAAATTTGTAGTGAAAAAAAAATGTTGACCAAGGTGGGATTGAACCCACGACCTGTGAGCTGCAGAGCCGTGTCATTACTGATTGCGCCACCTGGAAAGGGGGCGGGTGGCTGAAAAACAAAGACATCAGCAATCAGAAATAGATCGCGGTGAGAGGCGAAAAGCGCCGTTTTTTGGAGTTACAAAACGTCGTGTAACTCAAAAACTAGGAGGGCTAGCAGCATAATTCTTCTACTGGGTGAATCAGCGGACTTTGGTGTACTTTGACTGCGATTTTCATTGCTCTTTGTAACTCCGTCGCGGAGATATGACGAGAGAAGAAACGGCTTCATTTTCGGAGTTTGAAAACTGAGAGGAGGACCGATTTCCACCCCTCAAACAAACGTAATTCATTGCTCAACGGTAAGATAATTGTAAAAACTGCTTCCACTGTGAGTGTCAGCAGTGTCTGAAGATATATTGGCACAAGCCTCATGTCCTAACTTTGCTTTGTTAAAGAGATACGGCGATTTGAAAATGCCTCCCGTTACAGAATTTCAGCTCTGAATTTCAAAACCTCCCCATAGACTTTGAATGGGGAGTTGTCAGACCTTGTGTCACTCCGAGGCAAATTGCGAAAAAACGGTAAATCTCACAATAAAGATAGTGACATTTTCTGAAAGCCAGCAAAAATACCTACGTTTTGATGTATAATTTGTGGGGGTTGAGTGGAAATTGAGCGAGTAGCAAGAAGTTGTTTAGACATGAAGAGAAAATTCAGAACGGACCAGCCCTCACTCTGAGTTAATTGCATAGCAACCATAGCAACGCATGTATTTTCTGAAAAATCACAATTTTGCAACTGAAAACTTAAAGAGAGATAAGATTAAAACGGTAGAAGATCTGAAAAAGCTGAATCAGACAGGAATAGCCCAATAATCTGAGAACATTTTAAAGTTTGAATGGAGTTTCTAGGTGAAAGTATGAGGAAGCAGTTAAGTTTCAAAACCAAGCAAGTTTTAGCAGAATTGTGGAAGTTTTCCATTCATTTCAATGGGACACAAAAAGTGTAATATTTTAAAAAGTATAATAGTAATAAACACCAAAAGATATAGCCGGAATTAGCAGAAATAGCAGAACAGTTTAGAGTTTGAACGGAGAAAATCGGCTGAAAACTGAGGGAGTAGTTAAGTGCCGAAAAACGGGGCAGCAACTTGAAGAATAAAGTTTAAAACAGGAACTCAATAGTGTGGAAGCCCTTTTAGGGCATCCACACAATAAAGAGAAACAGGAACTCAATAGTGTGGAAGCCCTTTGAGGGCATCCACACAATAAAGAGAAACAGGAACTCAATAGTGTGGATGCCTCCAGCATCCACACAATAAAGTATAAAGAAGTAGAAAAATTTGCATTTCCTGCGAAAATGCTGTGTGGATGCCTTAACGCTGAAGCTGTCTGCTGAAAAGCTGAAAAAGATGAAAAGTTGCAAAAAGTTGCATGGTGGTGAAAAAAAAAAAAAATCGCCCTGAGCAGGATTCAAACCTGGCCCTCCTGGGCTCAAGGAAGCTACTCATCTCACTGACCCAAACTCATTCGCACAAAGAAGAGGTGGAGAGACGGACAATCCTGCTGAATTGACCAGAAGCTGCTGAGAATTGTGCTGATAAGAGGTGAAAAGGCTGAAAATTTTGCAGAAAGGAGGTGAATCAGCAGAATTTCTGCAGAAAAGAGGCAAAGAAGCAGAACGTTGCGCTGCAAAGAGGTGAATGAGCAGAATTTCTGCTGAAAAGAGGCAGAACAACTTGGTTCTGCTCAAATTCACCAATCAGAGGTACTGCGTCTGTCTGCTTCATCAGGCTGTGTACTTGTATGTATTTCTACCATGAAGCGTTAACAAGAATCTGAGGTCCATATTAGAAAAGCTGCTAAAATCATAAAACTTTGCAGAATTGTAATAAATTAGCAATATAAATTACAGGTCTGTGATGGTGTATACATTTGTAGTGAAAAAAAAAAGTTGAACAAGGTGGGATTGAACCCACGACCTTTGAGCTGCAGAGCCGTGTCATTACTGATTGTGCCACCTGGAAAGGGGACGGGCGTCTAAAACACAGAGACTTGAGCAGCAGTTGCTGAAAACATCTGAAAAAGCCGAATTATCTGCTAAAAAAGAGGTGTAGACGCAGACATGCTTGATGAAGATGGCTTTATGTGTAAGGGTACACTGAAGAGTGTCAAGAAAGCAGAGTGCATGCAAGCGGGGAAGATGTGTAGCAACTGTCACAGGTAGGACTCGAACCTCTGCCACCGGGTCTCACGGCAGCTGCTCAACCCTCTGAGCCTAATGAGGTCTGGTCACAAACAAAGATATGATGAGAGGAAAAATGTGCACTGTGGAGCACAAGCTGAAATTAGCAGAAAAGAGGTGAAGAAGAAGAACTTTGTTCTGAAAAGAGGTGAAGAAACTGAAATTTGTGCTTAAAACAACTGAAAAAAATTGAACTTGTAGCTGACAAGGGGTGAAGGAGATGAAATTTTTACTAAAAAAGAGCTGAAAAACTGAAAATTGTGCTGAAAAGAGGTGAAAAAAGCTGAAATTCTTCCGAAAGAGCAGAAGAGGCTGGAACTTTTCAGCTACTCATTGAGCCAAACTGGTTCTCACATAACTGAAAAAAGGTGAAAAAGCTGACAACTCTAATAAAAACAGCAGAAGAGGCTGGGATTGAACCCACGACCTGTGAGCTGCAGAGCAGTGTCATTACTGATTGCGCCACCTGGAAAGGGGGCGGGCGTCTAAAACACAGAGACTTGAGCAGTCAGAATTAGATCGCGGTGAGTTATGACGATTTGAAAAAGCCTCTCATTAGAGAAATCCAGCGGTGATTTTGAACACACTCTCCATTGACTTTCAATGGAGCGTTTTCAGACCTTGTGTTGGTCTGAGGCGATTTGATATAAATCTGTAACTTCCACAATAGTGATAGTGACGTTTTCTGAAAGCCAGCAAAAATACCTACGTTTTGCTGTATAATTTGTGGGGGTTGAGTGGAAATTGAGCGAGTAGCAAGAAGTTGTTCAGACATGAAGAGAAAGTTCAGAACAGACCAGCCCTCACTCTGAGTTAATTGCATAGCAACCATAGCAACGCATGTATTTTCTGAAAAATCACAATTTTGCAACTGAAAACTTAAAGAGGGATAAGATTTAAACAGAAGAAGATCTGAAAAAGCTGAATCATACAGGAATAGCCCAATAACTTGAAAACATTTTAAAGTTTGAATGGAGTTTCTAGGTGAAAGTATGAGGAAGTAGTTAAGTTTCAATAACAAGCAAGTTTTAGCAGAATTGTGGAAGTTTCCCATTCATTTCAATAGGACAAAAAATTGCATAAAAAGCTTAATATTTTAAAAAGTATAATAGTTAAAAGTACAAAAAGACATAGCACGAATGAGTAGAAACAGCAGAATATTGTGAAATTTGAACTGAGAAAATAGCACAAAAACTGAGGAAGTAGTTAAGCGGCAAAGAAAGTGGCAACTTGAAGAATAAAGTATAAAGAATAAAGAGAAACAGGAACTCAATAGTGTGGAAGCCCTTTGAGGGCATCCACACTATAAAGTATAAAGAATAAAGAGAAACAGGAACTCAATAGTGTGGATGCCTTTGAGGGCATCCACACAATAAAGAGAAACAGGAACTCAATAGTGTGGAAGCCCTTTGAGGGCATCCACACAATAATAAAGAATAAAGAGAAACAGGAACTCAATAGTGTGGATGCTTAATCAGCATCCACACAATAAAATTCACTGAATTTACAGGTGGTCCATGTAAACAATTGACTGTGGGAATGATAAAGGTGTAATCCTGCTTCGACTAAACCTGGGACTCTCTACACAGATGGAACAACATTTGCAGATAGTCTGCTAACAGTGTTTCTTCTCACAGATCCAGCTTTTCTTTGTTACTGAGGCTGAAACTGTGGACAAATTTCATTTGCAGTAACTGACCTTGACATGATGTTAAGATGTGTAAAATATAGATTTCTAGGATGGATTTCCAGGTGAATTTTACACAAAGAAGTTTGTTACTTCTTACCTAGTGCGTCTTGCTCTGCAGCGATTGCCGAGTGGTGACTGTGGGCTCTGGTTCCTGTTGCAACCAGGGGAAGAAGTTTGAGCGACTCGAGGGGGTGCCCTGCTGGGGGAGCATCCCACGCTGAGGGAGTGGGAGCACTGAGAGGCTACCGAGCGCTGGGGGGAGTGGGGAGGAGCAAACGGCCAAGGAAGACTCTTCTGCTCCTGGCGAACAGCTAGACAGAAAAAAAAAAAATACTAATAGTACTAATAGCACAAATTGAGAGCATCATATTTTACAGGCTCACCTTTAAAAGAGCAAAAAAACCCAAACAAAACAATTTTATAACATTTTTCAATCTTTGGAAAGCCATAAAAGAAGCCTTGGACCTTGGCTACAAATATCAGCTTACAGAGATTCAAGGTTCTTGAATTTGCACTTTTAGCTGGTTCATCTTCTACCCATAGCCATCATTATTTGCCCATATACTGTCTGTGATTTTTAATCTTGCATGCATATTCTCAGGTTAGGGATTGGTGTTGATTTTTAAGACTGGAGACTAACATTTATATTTTCAACTGATAATTATATCACAAAGCATTTCAAGCCATGTTAAGGAGTAACACAAAGTTACAAGGATGTTAACTAAAAAAATGTATTATTTTTAGACAAGTAATGTACAATGTGTAATACATTACTTTTTTGAGTGTCAACGCCAACATGCTATAACTTTGGCTATAACTGTACAATTAACTCTGCTTTTGCTGAGTTAGTGTATAAGATTTTTATTTGTATTATGTGTTCTGGTCTATACAGGAAGATCAGCTCAAAAGTTCTCAGAAGTTAAAGGTAAACCAACTCCAGTCCGTTCTTCAAACAAAACAACAACAAACAACCTTTATTTGTCACATACACAATTATACAGAGTACAACATGTAGTGAAATTCTTGTGTCCCAGCTGCGGACAGGCTGCAGACATAGCCGCACCATTCCAGGGCTTGGTTTTAGCATGGGGGGTTCAGCCAGGACCCTTAATGGATACTGGGTGGGAATTGAACTTGTGACCCCCACTCCAAAGGTACGTAGTCTTACCACTACGCTATCAATGTTCAAACTTACCATAAAAGGATTTGTGGTAACTTTTGTCCAGCACATTTTTGTTTATTTCCACAGTTTATATCAGTGTTACCGACAAGAAAAAAAAAGTCCTTTCTTGTGACCATATACTGGAATAAAATTTTAATGTTTAATGTCAACACTTGGTTATGGCAAAGTGGCACTGTGTGACTGTTTACCTTCTCTCTCCATTAAAGAGTAAGGCTTGATCTCTCCGTCTGGCTTTTTTGGGGGAACCTTTCTCAACTGGGCCGCTGTAGACGAGAACAAACTCAGAGCACATGCAGAAAAGGAACATGAGTCGATCACCCCACCCGTCTCCTTACCACACAACCCCACGTACTGTCCTTCATAACCCTTCATAAACTCTGTATGGAAGACCAAAACTGTCTATATTATAAATAACACAATGAATTAATTTCATAAGTGCCAAGTTTCAGGAGTAGTTAGTCATTATGAGAAGTGAAGATATGCTTCATCATATTTTCTAGTCTTTGGTTTAGAAGCATATTTGGCGATGTGTCATCTTCTGCTTTGTTTGTTTGGGAGCCCCATCAAAAATCTGTCCATTATATGTCCAAGCATTCTTTTTTTATTCGTACCGCGACCCCCACTTTGGGAACCACTGCCTTACAGGTCCCTCTTCTGTAATATGCTGACATATATTGTCAGCATATTGCAGTTACATTTCTAAACAGGTGAACTTTAGACTGCAGTGGATATGCATGATACATCAGACAAATCTGATGCTGAAAACTAACTGATTCTTGTGACTCAGTGGGTCAGTGGGTGGCTCTAGAAAAAACACAAAAGTGAGTTGGAATGTGAAAGGTAGGGAAACTACCTTTTAATTTATGTAACATTTTTTAAATTAATATTACATAATAATGTAATGGCAATTTCATTTATTCATTTAGTCAGACAGTTGTGCTCCTCCATACATTTAAACAATGTTTCCTCTGAAAGAACTATTTCTACTTTATCTCACAATATAGTGTCGTGTGAAAGGGAGGATCCACTGTGAAACAGAATTCATATATTGGTGCTGACAAAATCAGCAGCTCAGACGAGTGAAAAATTCTCTCCAAAACATCAATGCAGACTGTTCCTGACATGATTGTTTTGGACGTCAATAAATATATAAAATTTATATATTTGATTCAGCCAGGCAAAGTCTTGTTTTTGCTTTGTTACCTGAGCAGTCTGAGTTAGCCAGAACCCAATATTTAAATTTTGGTTTTTATTTGCAAGTCTGTTTTTAGCCTACTCATGCTGTTTTAACTAT
Organism: Oreochromis niloticus; assembly: GCF_001858045.2. Lineage (NCBI taxonomy): Eukaryota > Metazoa > Chordata > Actinopteri > Cichliformes > Cichlidae > Oreochromis > Oreochromis niloticus. Next base: position 37,076,669 of record NC_031985.2, read on the forward strand.
AAAGACAATTCTTTCAGGTACCTTTGAACCAGATACCTTTGACACAAAAAGAGCACAACTCTGGTTGAAAGGATTGGTAGCCTCTGTACAAGACTTGTCATAATAACAAGACGTTTTATACATTCACTTGTTTCTAGTCACTTTGTGCCCAATTTTTATGTAAATCACAACATGTTAGCTTTTGTACAATTTTCCAATGCTCATCTAAATGGAGTGGCATGCGGTGGAAAAACATGGTTTCATTTGATTTTTCCTTGGATTCAGCTAATCCTGAAACGTATGTTCACATTCGTGTCAGTTTATTAATTCATTTATTAAGCGTCATACGTTCGTCATACAAATGCAGCTTAAGGAAGTTAAGGTATTAGTGGTGTTGTGCTATCAACTTCTATGTCAAAGGCTAATAATTACATTTTGTAATTTGAGGCAGATGAGCATCAACTATCAACAGGGGACACAATGGAATGTAAATACAAAACTATGTTACTGTTATACTTCTATAAAGGTAAAAAAAACCTGTTTCTTAAAATGATTTTCGCTTGGCATCTCGTCATGTTCTACACTATAAATCCATCCTAATGATGTCAGATGTAAACAAAATGCAAGATAAAGAGGCTACCAATCTTCCTAACCATGATCTTATTGCTCGCAGTTATTACAATAATGTACAGTCATACAACGCACTTTAGCTGTTTTTAATAAAGTGACAAACATTGGAGGTTCAGGAAACAAGCAGGTATCAAGTGGCCTGTGGAGTTTAGGAGTGGTATACAGGGTGTGGATTTCTCTGGATACTGCAGTTCTCTGAAACCTGGGAATGTAGGTTCAATATATGACATGATACATCACGTATGGCATATACTGTACCAATATAGCAAGGAGATACAGTAGGGGAAATAATGATTGATTCCCCTGTTGAATTTGTAAGTTTGCTCACTTACAAAAAAATGAACAGTCTCCAAATGTTATAGAAATTTCACTTTAATGTAGAAAGAAAGGATATCAAGCAAAAAAAACCAACCAAACAAACAAACAAAAACACAGCTGCCCACAGAATCAGTTTCTTCCATTCAAACTTCTCCATCACCAGCAACACTAAAGAGCTGTCAAAGGATGTCAGGAACAAGACTGTAGACCTGCACAAGGTTGGAATGGGCAATAGATCATAATCAAGAGGTTTGGTGAGAAGGTGACAGCTGTTGGTATGATCATTCAGAAATGCAAGAAATATAAAACAACCATTAATCTCAGTCTGCTCCCATTTTGGAACTCCATGCAGGATCTTGCCTCATGGAGGGACGATTCTAAGAAAAGTGCTAATGAAGTCCAAAACTCCACAGGAGGACCCTGTTAATGATCTGAAGGCAGTTTGGACTACAGTCACCAAAAACACAATTAGTAAAACACTACGCCCTAATGGACTGAAGTCTTGCAGCACCTTCAAGGGCGCCTGCCACAAGAAGGCGCCCGTATAGGTCTGTCTTAAGTTTGCCAGTGAACATCTAAATGACTCAGAGAAGACTTGAGATAAAGTACTGTCATCAGGAACCAAAGCTGAATTCTCTGACATTAACTCGACCCGCCATGCTTGAAGGAAGAGAAATGCTGAGTATGACTTAAAGAACACCATCCCCAAGTCAAGCATGGAAGTGAAAATATTATGCTTTGGGACTGTTTTTCTGCAAGAGTATGGAACAATTTTACCACATACTGTAAAATCTAGGACAAAAAAAAAAACTCCCAGCCAAAACACTAATTCTGTCATTGTCTTTTCTGTCATTGTGACTGTCAAGTCATTGTTTCAGCATGTTAATGAAACAAAACACAAGATAAGATAACTCTTTATTGTCATTGCAAGTTATACCCAGAACAACAGTACAACGAAATTGTGAGGGGAACAAAGGAGTGGTAAAAGAAGAAGAGCACATTAAGATAATGGAGAGGCCTAGTGAAACTCCAGAGTTCAGTTTTATAGAAAACCAGTGGAGGGAGCTGTCAAGTGGTAGCAAAAAACTTTCTGTAAAGAGGAGTGGGCCAAAATATGTGGAAACCTGGTGACCAACTACAAGGAATGTCTTACCAGTGTGCTTGCAAACAAGGGATTCTCCACCAAGTAATAAATCAAGTTTTGCTTGCGAATCCAATACTTTTTTCACTCAATGGCATAAAAATTAATTTTTTCTTGTGTAATTTTTCTGGATTTTTGGTTGATATTCAGTCTCTCTGTCAAAGTGAATCTACCATAAAAATTTAAGACTGTTCATTTCTTTGTAAATGAGCAAACTTACAAGTTCATTAGGGAATTCAATGATTATTTTCCTCACTGTACTTACAACTGATGGGAAAGCTAACCTAAAACTTAAGCACTGACGTGTGAAGTTATACTAATTATGGGACAGAGGAAAGGGACCAAGATGTATGAGGGAAAAAAAAGAAAGAACGGTCCTTACAAAAAGCTGTACACCCTCTGATCCCTCAGAGGAGAAGAGGTCGACCCTGGGAAAGTTTGATGAAACAGAATATTTTGGAACTGGAATAAAAGCATTGCAGTACTCTTTTTTTGGTTGAGTGCCACGTTTAAACTTGCATATCTAAAGGTATTGCTTCTTATATAGTATCTTGGTGTATCCTCAATCATCCAGGTAAGGAAATCCCAAAAAGCTGATTTTGTTCATCTGGATGTAGCATTTCCATAGCAGAAATGTTTCATCACTTATCCAAGTGACTTCTTCAATCTCAGCTGATTGGGAAAACCTGCAGTCAGTGGTGCTAGTTTCAGTCATTATGCAAATGCACTGTTTAACAATGGGCCATGAGGTCAGTCTCATGATTGTTAATATGCAAATTGTCAGGGCCAATGACCACTGATCAATGGCCATGAGTACCATTCACAGAGAGTTGTGGAATGGCTGTAGTCACAGCATTGCAAGATGGTGAAAGATGCACCCTTAGGCCCCCTCCTTGATTCAGAGATGGCCTTTCCCTTTTCAAGTAAATGTCCTCCTTGACTCCCTGCTCAGACCAGCGTTCCTCTCTTTCCAGATTGTGTGCATTGTGTGGGTTTAAAAACCGCAGAGACGCTGTGTTTAGAGAAAATGAGTCTCTGCTGTTCTGATGCTGGATCGGTTGGAGTATTCTTTAGGAGCCTTCCCAGCTGTTTTAGTGGGGAGGCAAGGAGGCCATTTACGTAAAAAGGGAAAGACCATCTCTGAATCGAGGAGGGAACATCTTTTACCATCATCATGCCGTGATTGCAGCCATTCCCCAGCTCTCTGGGAATTTAACCCATTCACTCAGTGAAGCAGTGGGCAGCGACCAATCCAGCGCCCGGGGAGCAGTGTGAAGGGACGGTACCTTGCTTAGGGGTACCTGAGGGTAGCCATTCAGTGGTGCTAGTTTCAGTCATTATGCAAATGCTGTTTAAGAGGTTGAAGAAACCTGCAGTCAGGTGAGATTGATGAAGACACTTGGATGAGTGACGAAATGATTCCCCCACTGAAAACGCTTATGCGTTTCTATTCAACCTGAGCACCCAAAGCACTCTATGCAGCTTGTCTCACTCATCTGTTCACGCAAGCACATATTCATACACATATGGATGAATCGCAAAGCAAGTTGGGGTTAGTATCTTGTCTAAGGATATTTGGCACACAGAGTGGGGGAGTCAGGGATTGAACCACCAACCTTCCAATTAGTAGATGACCTGCTCTACCCACTGAATCTATTGCAGGTGACTTTTTTTCTTCCACAAAGACATATGTGACAAAGCTTTGTGTGTTTACTTTGTGTGTAAGCACCTGTTTACTTTAAAACTACTAGGTGTAGTGTGTTAAATATTATATAACTGAACTCATACTGTTCTTGTACTGAACCACCAGTGTTGATTAATATATCAAGAAATATCAAGAATGCTAAGAAACACAGGCTCCATCGGTATGGATTTCATTTTTGGAGCTGCTTGTTGGGAGACACCTCATAGCTGATGTTAACACAAAGCAGATATAATTTCATGATCCCTTGCACAACAGCAAAAAAACCACAGCAATGGGATCAAAGTGGCAAAAAAGTTACCTGCTCTGTTGAGGAAGAAGCCTTCAAAGACCACAAAGTTATTGACCTGGACAGAATAATAAGAAAACAGATCACTATGAAGTTAACTGGGTAAGTAGATAACCATCTGTGTCCTGATAGCCCCTGCATTTTCAGTCTTAGTGGAGTGTCTACCAATAACATCCCTACACTGTAACCTATGACGTAACCTGATATGCAGCTACCGAGAAAAGTAATTGCACGTCAGGTTGACACAGTCCTCAACAATTTTGACTGGGTTGGTCAGCACTGTCGATTCCTCCTGTGCATTTCCAGCTACTTTTTCAACACCATTTTATAATTTATCAGTAAGAGAATAACAATCGCAGTCTCAGTATAAGGAATAATAATAAGAGCATCAATATAAGGACTTTCCAGGTGGGAGATTACTGAAACTACCTGAATGAGGGAATGCACAAAAAAGTGGAAAAACTAGAGGGACAAATAAGTTTGCCCCCAAAAAACTGATCACATCAACAAGCAAGGACCTAGGAAGGAAAAAGTCCCAGCATTTATTTTTTTCTGTTGGCTGGCTCTGCTTATGAATCATCGGGAAATGGTAATATACCACCAAAAATGCAGGCAGCAATGTCCGCCACTTACAGTTACGTCATAGGCTCTAAAAGGTCTAAATCAGGCCTTTGACCCTTTCAAGCTTTCACACTAGTTACTTTGTAATTTCCTTATTTGAACTTACAACTCATCTCATCTGTAGTCTTTTGGGACTTGAAAACCAAGTGTGTAACTAGTGCTGTCTTGCTTATATTCTGTATAGATCTTTCAGGTCCACCTCACTTTAATTAATCCTTGTGACATCAGTGCATGCACAGGTGTCATCACTTTTTAATCAGGGATTTCCTGATTTTCTTAATGTATAAGAAGATTGAGAGTAGTAATTAGTTGATCATGTCAATTTCTCTGAATGGAATCCAGTATAGAAACTCTTGTTTGATCTTTGGCATGATACTGCAAAAGTAAACTTAATTAAAAACATGAAAAGCAGGATGATAACTCCCCCATTATAAGATGAGTTAGATATATATTTTTGAAGCTCAGATGATGAACACAGTGCAATTATATGATGCGGACTGATCGCAAAAAATACTGTGCCAGCTTATATTTATTAGAACAGCTCATCACAATCCATCCAAGGAAGAGCAGCTGAAAAAAAAAAACGTTACAAAGAACAAACACCCTGCCGTTTAAATTCAAGTAATGCAATTACTGTAAGGTGATATAATTTTGAATAATTTGAATTGTACATTGGATGTTATTGCCTTGTGCTGACATTGTTTTCTTATTTTGGTCCCTTCTCTTCTCAGTCTGTTTCTTATCTATAAATTTACCTTTGTTTAACATGTCCTAGGATGTAAAGCTATTAACTGATTATATTATATAAACAGCTTCTGGGTACCCTGTCTTCCCAGAAATTCCACTACAGATAAACTTGTAAACAACCATTAATTTACAATAGAGAATTAGCAGTATTAAAAATAGCCAAAATTCAAGAGAGAGAGGAGGGAGCAAGATTAGCCTAATTATAGCCATGATAACAAGGGAAGCCCCACTAAAAGTCAAATGAAAAACTACAGGGGTTTTTCGTTCTCCAGAGGTAATAAAGTTTAAAATTTGATTTTGAAAAGTGTTATGACTGTGTGAAGTGCAGCCTGTACCTGAGGAACACTCTGTGTGAGGCAGTAATGCTTTGCCAGGAAAGATAGGAATTTAGGTGAAGGCCTGTCATAAGCCATCAGCACTGGCTCTAAATTCTTGTGCTACAGGTGGGCAATGGAGAAAGAGAGAGAAACAAAAACATGCAATTACTGATAAATGTACAGCAATGACCTGCAATACAACTGTCACCATTTTAGGTACCGCTATCATATCATTCCAGTTTTTAGCTCTTTTTGTGAAAGGTCTGATGTTTCAGATGATTTCAGGGATTCCTAAGGTATTCTCTACCTGTAGCATGAAGTTAAATAGCTCAAGCCCATAGCCATTTCGCTGCAGGTTCTCTGCTACGTAAAAATCCAAAACACACAGTGGTTCTGCCTCTACGTGCACACCCTGTCGGTCCTGTGGAGGAAATATAACAAGCATACCTGAAAAGCTATTCAGAAAGTCAAATACAGATCAAAGCAAGGCTGAGAGTAAAGAAGTTAAAAGGACATTTTAAAAAAATATAAGTGACTCACCAGCAAAAATAACTTCTTGTAGCCAACCTTCAGAAATCCCACAACCACACCACGTCCTCTGTAGTTAGGAGATAGGAATAGGGGTTAGTTTGACTTGGCAATGAGTAATATAAATATCTACTTTGTTTTTTGGTTTGGATGCTCTGAGGTGAGCTCCTGTCATATGCATTAAAAACAGTGTCTTTTATGTCTCAATACTACAGTACATGATTTGTTATTTTAATATGACTCAGCTGACCAGGTCCCACTGGAAAACACCAACTCAGTCAATCCAGAGAGAAACAGTGAAGCTGAATAATGAATGAAAGCTGAGGAAGGGATATGAGATGTACCCGCTGCTCTCTCCATCCTTAACAAGATAGAGCTGATGCTTCTGGGTCTGCAGCTTGGAAGCACTTGTTATAGGTGCTGTGAGCTGTTGGGCCTGAGGGAAAAAAAGAATGAGAACTCTTAAAAATAGAAACAGTATTATTACACAGATGTTGCTGGTATTTGTCAGTTGAGCTGAAGTGACATTTGAGATTTGATACATTAGTTTTCACCACACCATTCTTTGCAGACATCAATGTCAAAGTTCAAGTTGAAAGCTGTGTGTCCAATCGTTTGACTGGTAGTCAAACGATTGGACACACCTATTCATTTAACCAGGGAGGGGCAGCCATCTGCTGCGACCGGTAGGATTCAGGGTCACCTGATCCATCCACCTGAACTTTAGCAAAAAGTTTTAAGCCTAATCTTAAAAGTAGAGATAGTGTCTGTCCCCTGAATCCAAATTGAAAGCTGGTTCCACAAAAGAGGGGCCTGAAAACTGAAGGTTCTGCCTAACAGTCTACTTTTAAATACTATTAGAACCACAGGTAAGCCTGTAGTCAGAGAGTGAAGTACTCTAATGGGGTGATATGGTACTATAAAGTCATTAAGATAAGATGCGGCCTGATTATTCAAGACCTTGTATGTGAGGAGGCGGAGGATTTTGAATTCAATTAAGTTATGTACTTATTAGAACTTTTTCAACATTACCCCAAGACAGGATATTTTCAGAGATATTGCAAAAATCGAAGAAAGCAATCCTTCATATTTGTTTAATATGTGGATTGAAGGACATACCCAGGTCAAAAATGACTCAGTGTTACTGGAGGCCAAAGTAATGCCATTGAGAGTAAGAATCTGGTTAGATACCACATTTCTAGGAATTTTAGGGCAAACACAATAACTTCAGATTTATCTGAATATAGAATTAAAAAGTTAGAGGTCATCCAGGTCTTTATATCTTTAAGATATTCCTGCAGTTTAACTAATTGGTGTGTGTTATCTGGCTTCATGGATAGATAAAGTTGGGTGTCATCTGCAATAGCAGTGAAAATGCATGCTATGCCTTCTGATGATACTGCCTAGGGGAAGCATTTATAATGTAAACAGAATTGGTCCTAGCAGTGAACCCTGTGGAACACCACAATTAACCTCAGTGTATGAAGAGGACTCTCCATTTACATGAACAAATTGGGAGTCTATTAGATAGATATGATACAAACCACTGCAGCGCAGTACCTGTAATACCCACATCATGCTCTAATCATTCTAATAGAATATTATGGTCAACAGTATGGAACGCTGAACTGAGGTCTAGCAGGACAAGCACAGAGATGAGTCCATTGTCAGAGGACATAAGAAGATCATTTGTAACCTTCACTAAAGCTGTTTCTGTGCTGTGATGAGCTCTGAAACCTGACTGGAACTCTTCAAATAAGCCATTCCTCTGCAGATGATCTGTTAGCTGTTTGACAACTACTCTTTCAAGAATCTTTGATATGAAAGGAAGCTTGGAGATTGGCCTATAATTAGCTAAGACAACTGGGTCAAGAGATGGCTTTTTAGGTAATGGTTTAACTACTGTCAGCTTGAAGGCCTGTGGTACATAGCCGATTATTAGAGATAGGTTGATCATATTTAAGATTGAAGTATTAATTAATGGTATGACTTCTTTGAGCAGTCTTGTAGGAATGGGGTCTAAAAGACATATTGATGGTTCAGCAGAGGCAATTACTGAAGTTAGCTCAGAAAGATCGAATGGAGAAAAAGAGTCTAAATAAATATCAGTGGTACTGAAAGTAACTGTACATAATGCTACAGCTGTGAGATGATTATGAGCAATTTTTTCTCTAATGGTTAAAATTGTATTTGTGAAGAAATTCATCAAGTCATTACTAGTTAACGTTAAAGGAATGGTTGGCTCAATGGTGCTCTGACTTTTTGTCAGCCCGGCTACAGTGCTGAAGAGAAACCTAAGGTTATTCTTATTTTCTTCAATCAGTGACGAATAGTAAGATGTTCTAGCATTAGGGAGGGCTTTTTTACATGTGTATGCGTTAGTCCCCGTGGGGAAATTACTCTGCATTTAACCCATTCACCGAGTGAAGCAGTGGGCAGCCACCAATGCAGTGCCCGGGGAGCAGTGTGTAGGGAACGGGGTACCTCAGGGGTACCTCAGGGTAGCTGTTCCATGGATCTGAACCCCCGACCTTCCGATCATGGGGCAGCAACTCCACCTACTGAGCTAGCCCTGCCCTGTATAGCAGTGTTACGGCCCTGGGCCTTGGAGGAAGTCAGACTGCCCTTTTGCTTATGCAAATCCAAGTGTGCTAGGACTCGTGGATGACTGGCTGCTGGGAGTCCTGTGCCAGCCTTCTTTTATGCAGATCAAAGTGTGCCAGACCGCGTGGACGATTGGCTGCTTGGAGATCCCATGACACTCCCAGACCAACTGACTGGCTGATTGTCTGCACCTGGGAGTATAAATGGCTGAAGATCCTTCACACTATGGGGACTGCTGCTCAGAATTGAACATGCAGTGTCCTCCTCGTCTGCTTTGCATTTGAACTTTGTTTGTTAAACCTGTTCGCTGTGTTGCTCTTTGTTTGTTAAACCTGATATACAGCTGAACTTAGTTTCACTAGAGTTTTGTGATGCTGGCTTGCCTTAGTTAACCCTTAGCTTTTATTTTGTGTGCCGCCAGCTTGCCTTAGTTAACCCTTAGCTTTTACTCTTGACTGTTTTTTTCTTTATGTAATAATTGCTTGCCCAGTGGTCTGTTGAACAGTTTGTAAGTTTGTAATAAAACCTGTTATTTTACTCAGTTTGCGTGTGGGGCCTTGTGTATGTTACTCCCCTCCTGTCGCCTAGCAGAGGGGGTCGTAACAAGCAGCAAACTATTTTTCCAGGCTAAATGAAACGATCTTCTAAATTTGTGATATGCCATTTCCTCTCCAGCTTACGAGTTATCATGCTTTAATCTGCATGTTTGAGAGTTATACCAGGGAGTCAAGTATTTCTGAGGCTCTCTTTTTTACAGGAGCTACAGTATCCAGAGTCATAGATAGAGAGGTAAAATTATTAACAAAATAATTGATCTCTGTTGGAGTAGTGTTGCTCTGTTTTAGTATAAGGGACTGAAGATGATAACAGTAAGTGAATTCTATTCTTAAACTTAGTTACAGCGCTTTCAGAAAGACATCTATTGTGATGAAATCTACTCCCCAATGCTGTGTAATCATTATTGTCAATTTAAATGTTTTTAGGAAAACATCAGACAAGAGAGGCTTTTTTGGGAAACACTGTTAAATGTTCAGTTTCTATGCCATATGTTAAAACAAGATCTAGAGTGTGATTAAAGTGGTGGGTGGGTTCTTTCACATTTTGAAAGAAGCCAGTTGAGTCCAATAACAGATTAAATATCAAGGCTTTTCTTTGGATGTTAAAATAATAATCATTTTATCCGAGAGGAGTACTAAATTGGATAAAAAGTCTGCGAAATCAGACAGAAACTCTGTGTAAGGCCCAGGACGATAGTTTATAACAAATAAGACTGGTTTTTGAGTTTTCCAGCTAGGGTGGACAAGGCTAAGCATTTGGCTTTCAAATGAATTAAATCTCTGTCTTGGTCTTTGGTTGATTAATGGTGTGAAAGTTTGCTGCGCCCTCTGCTTCGAGAATGCTGATAGTTAGTATGAGTCAGTGTTGATTCATTTCATTGGCCTCATCACTGATGGGGACGACAGGGAGTACAGAGGACTGACCCAAGACTTTGTGGACCGGTGCCAGCTGAACTACCTCCAGATCAACACCAGTAAAACCAAGGAGCTGGTGGCAGACTTCCGCAGGCACAAACATCCTCCACTGCAACCACTGAACATCCAAGGTATGGACATTGAGACTGTGGACAGCTACAGGTACCTTGGTGTTCATCTGAAGAATAAACTGGACTGGACTTATAATTCAGAAGCCCTCTACAGGAAAGGGCAGAGCAGGCTGTACCTGCTGCGGAGACTCAGGTCGTTTGGAGTGAAGGGTCCACTCCTGAAGACCTTCTATGACTCTGTGGTGGCCTCAGCCATCTTTTACGGTGTGGTCTGCTGGGGCGGCAGCATCTCTGCCGGGACAGGAAGAGACTGAACAGGCTGATCCGAAGGGCCAGCTCTGTTCTAGGATGCCCTTTGGACCCAGTGGAGGTGGTGAGTGACAGGAGAATGGTGGCTAAGCTGTCATCCCTGCTGGACAACATCTCCCACCCCATGCAGGAGACTGTGACAGCACTGAGCAGCTCCTTCAGTGGCAGGCTGCAGCACCCACGGTGTGGGACGGAGAGATTTCGCAGGTCTTTCCTCCCCACTGCTGTCAGACTCCACAACAAAGACTTTAACTGATCAAACACACACACCCACACATGTGCAATACTCCTTTCTGGCATTGTTGTATTTTTACTCAGTTGTATACAGCATTTGTATTCTATTTTATTCTACTGTATATAGTATTTTATTTTATTCTATTCTGTACAGTTGTGTACTGTATTTATCCATCCATCCATCCATCCATCCATCCATCTTCATCCGCTTTATCCGAGGCTGGGTCGCGGGGGCAGTAGCCTAAGCAGGGAAGCCCAGACCTCCCTCTCCCCAGCCACCTCCTCCAGCTTATCCGGGGGAACACCAAGGCGCTCCCAGGCCAGCCGAGAGATGTAATCTCTCCAGCGTGTCCTGGGTCTGCCCCGGGGCCTCCTCCTGGTGGGACATGCCCGGAACACCTCACCCAGGAGGCGCCCAGGAGGCATCCTTGTCAGATGCCCGAACCACCTCAACTGGCTCCTTTCGATGTGGAGGAGCAGCGGCTCTACTCTGAGCCCCTCCCGGATGGCTGAACTTCTCACCCTATCTCTAAAGAGGCCAGCCACCCTTTGGAGGAAGCTCATTTCTGCCGCTTGTATCCGCGATCTCGTTCTTTCGGTCACTACCCACAGCTCGTGGCCATAGGTGAGGGTAGGGACGTAGATCGACCGGTAAATTGAGAGCTTCGCTTTTACACTTAGCTCCCTCTTCACCACGACGGACCGGTGCAGCGTCCGCATCACTGCAGCTGCAGCACCAATCCGTCTGTCGATCTCCGGCTCCCTTCTCCCATCACTCACGAACAAGACCCCGAGATACTTGAACTCCTCCACTTGGGGCAGGAACTCATCCCCGACCCGGAGTGGGCACTCCACCCTTTTCCGGCTGAGAACCATGGCCTCAGATTTGGAGGTGCTGATCCTCATTCCCGCTGCTGTATTTATTCTTCTTGTATTCTAATTTTTGCTTCAGAACTCTTGCACTGTCCACTTCCTGCTGTGACAAAACAAATTTCCCACGTGTGGGACTAATAAAGGTCATCTTATCTTATCTTATCTTATCTTATCTTATTTAAACTAAATGTCCAAAGACAGCATCAAAACAAACAGAAGGAAACAGAAAACTGCACAAAAAGCAAAAGTTTCAGTGACCACTAATTGGTCACAAGCACAATGATATTATCAGACAAATATACCAGCTTTAGCAGTTCAGATTAACTTACTAGCTCTAACTATGAAGGCAAGAACAAAAAACAAAAAACAACAACAAAAAAACCCCATAAAATCATCCTTAAAGATATGTGAAAATCACAAAATCAATTTCAGGAACATGCCTATTATGTAATAATAAATAAAGTCTCGGAATAACATTCAAATTTTTATAACTACCCAAATTTTGCAGCAGAGAATAGTTTCAACTAATTTAAAGAGAAAATTTCTGTCATACCATTCCAGTAGTGGTTGCTTATATTTAAATTACATGTCAGCATACCAGCATACCCTCTAAGCCAAATACTCAGCCTTCAGACTTCTTTATATGCTTTTTTCCCTATTGTATCGTGTCAAAATGAGCAGATCTGCTTCCAAAGATGCCCATATCTGACAGGGACACTGCCTCTTACCCCCATTTGCTCTTCAAACCTTCTGTTTGGGCAGCCAATCAGATGGAAGCTGCCTTAAAGGGACTGTTGGCCTTAACAAAAAACAAAGGACAGGAGCTAAACAAAGGATTAACTATGAAGTGGCCATAATGGAGATTATTCTGAATAGTGACTCAAAGCAACAAAGCAAAACTACTTTAGTGGGTCCAAGAATGAAACTATCTAGCTAGAGATTATCATATTTATTCCCTTTTAAGACCCACATAAGACAAGAGAGAGTGCATAAAAAAAGACCATTGACAGCAGAAACAATGTGACTTGCGTGTCAACTAAGTATGCAAGTGAAAGGCATTCTGATTCCAATTCCTGCCGCTACTCATCCTTAGTAAACAAAATATGTACAATGCACAATGCATAGCTATAACGGATGTAAGAATGATCAGGCCTTACTTTGTATGCGAATGACGGGTACTTTCAACAAAATAATACTTGTAGTCATCCAGCAAAATTCATACTGGACTTGCTTTAAAACACTTAAGTAAAATGATGATATTGTGACCAAAACTGCATAATTACATTAAATATATGAGGGCGTGAACTGGGGTTTTGTTCTTGATTGGAAATAGCAGCTTCTCTTATCCATCTGCTTGTGCTTACCTGAATCTGAACTGGAATATATAGGGTCAACAACACACAGACTGGCTGAAACAAACATTACAGCAGGATGCTTTTTCTATATTAATACACTCATTATCTGCTATTGAGTGACATAAGTGAATTTAGTGTTTCAGTTAACAGTCACATAAGATTAATTATTTCATGTCCCAAATGAACTGGAAAACACAGCTCAAGAAATACTGAAGGTAACATAAATAGCAATATTTAGATGTTGCCATTCAACATTGTGATTTTGACTGGACATGTCAGTGGATACACTGCGATATTACTAAAGTATACAGTGTACACACAAAATTTAAAGTTTGACTTGTGGGTTGACTTGTTTAGAAGATGATAGTGTAAAGAAATTCATGAAAAGCTGACATTAGCTTGTTCTAAAAATAAAAAAAGGAAAGCAACTGTTCGGAGCAGGCTGAATCCTGAGCTTTTGACTAAAAGGAAAATAGTAACATACATATGGCAGACAATAAAAATAACAGAATATTCCCTTTTGACATGTGCCTTTACACAGAAAAGTAAGCGAACTACACAGACTCACCTTTGCTGAGGCCCTCCCAAGTTCATCAATAACTGTGGCTATGTGAGCTTGAAGATCTGGCCTGCAAAGAAATCGCAGAGCAGAATATTGTTAGATAAGAGGCCCATTTTCACTTTTTATATTCCAGACACTCTACCTCTTTCTCACAGTACATCCAAATGCAGGATACCAGATGGCCCACAGGCATGATAAAAGTCTGTTTCCCCGCCTAATCAGGCCACTTCTGTTCATTTATGTATTTTTTACTCTAAAAAGGGGGCAGTCCCTGGCCCCTTGCTTTTTCACATAGGGCCAGGTAGTTTATCACACAAAGGTCAGCCAGAGAGTTCAAAGATTTGTGATTTATGTTCTATTTACATTATACATGGTTCTGCTTACAGTTGTGGTCATAAGTTCACATACATCCATTATGGGCATGTCATAATGTAGAATGTGACTTGTAGTCTCAAGAGGTCTGATTGGTCAGAAAGAGCAGTCATTAAGACCAGTCACATCCTGGCAGGCTTAAGCCTTAGTGCCCCTTGTGTGGGGCACATTGCTGAACAACTAAGCAATTTCCTGTCATCTGACGGTGATAGTTTCCCAAATACTTGTACTTATGTGCAATTGTTTGACTTCGTGATCTCAGAATCTGCAGTTGTTTAGACATGGCTCCAACAGATCTTCCCAACTTGTGTAAATCTACAATTCTTTCTTACTTAATGGGATGGGATGGGACTACTAATTGTAGTCAATCATGATCACCAACGAAAAGTCAATAAGCCTTGGCCGTGTAAACTTAAAAGATATTGTAGAACACTCAGCACCACTATTAAAATATTTAAGTAAGTTTAAGTACATATTTGAGCCTGTATGTATATTTTTGGTATTGTGCTATATAAGCCTGAATTGAAAACCTGAATTGAGCCGAGTGTCTGACTGAATGTAAACTGTAAAATACTATCAAAAAACATTCGAAAACCTTTGAAACTTGCCTTCCTGTAGATTTGCGGCCTGCAACCAAGGTCTGGTCCAAGATAGAGATCCTCTCGGAGAATAATTGGTTTATGTCAAAAGGAAACTCCATAGTAAAAACTGGCAAGGCAGCTATAATATTATCAAACAGGCTAAAGCTAGCTAACGGTGCACTGCACGGGCACTCTCCTACTGTCTAACGAAGATAGCTTGTTAGTGCAAGGGCATCAGAGCTCACTGATAATAGCCCCAGAACAACGCTTCGAAATTACACTCACAGAGTTTGAGAGATACTACATATTGCTCTAATAGTTGCAAATACAAACACTTGCTATATACATGGTGACTGCAGCTCTATTGTGTCTGTATGACTACGGCTCAGTCACTCCCTGGCAACATGAACCGTAATATCAGTAAAAGACGTTGTTGTCAATCACACACTGAGCTCATTTAAGGCGAATTAACGTCTTTGAAGATTCCCAAGGCCAAAGAAAAGGTGAAGACAAATTCGGTGATAATCACATTACATGTAAGCTTTTTATCGTTATTAAAATTAAAATTGTGGGGGAGTAGTTTCTCTCAGGTTTACGGTAAATTGACGAGACAGAAAGAGGTCATTTGGTAGCCTGATTCGTTTTACAGATACTACCTGCAAAAAAGCAGTACTACTTATGAAAAATAATATACAGAATCACTTTATAATGAAATATAACATATTTACAAATCCCATGAATTGGTTTATCAATCTAACTAAGGGAAAGGGCTTGTGTTTGCAGCATATTATCAGTCACAAATATGTAATGGCAACTGATTCTACGCAGGGAGACAAAACTGTAATATAACAAAATATTGCAATTTAATATTTTAATGACTTTAAAAACACACATTTGTATTTATCATGGATTTTCTATAATCAATCAAAAGTACACACAGGTTCAGATATACACATAGTCGTGTTAGTGTTTGCATACCCCCGTTTTTGCTGCATTATCTGTGGCAGCTGTGTTGCTTTCATCCTGTATTATGTGTTAACTATTTGATTAATATTATATTTTTTGTCTTCCTTTGTAAAACTAGCTCCTTTGTTGCCTGTAGATTTATTCTTATTAATGTTTGGGTTTGGTCAGCTCCTGCCAAAGGTGCCCATTTCATATGAATAGGCTGGTACCTAGATTATGAAACCCTTAATAATAATAATAATAATAATAATAATAATAATAATAATAATGATGATAAATGTTATTTATGAGCGCCTTTCAAGTCACCCAAGGACACTTTACAATAGGATAAAACCCTTACTGACGTGATAAAATGATAACCACTTTTGCTCAGCCCGATTGCTAAGCAAAAGTGGTTATTTTGATTGGAATAAGTGAAACCAGATTATACAAAGATACCCTGGTTCTGTTAAAGTTGCTTTGAAACTGGCTTAGGTAAAACTCTTTGTCAGTCTGTTAAAATCTAGTTGTCAAAACCTAGGCATGTATTTAAATAGTGCAACAAATAAATAAATAAACCAGCCACTCTTTTACCTTGATGGAAAGCATCATGAGGTCAAGAAAAGGTCCATAGGAGGCATAGCTAGAGATGGACAAGGTGGCGATGTTAAGATTTCCATTGGGAGTGTCCAGGAGGGACAGGATTAGAAAGTATATAAATAGGAGTATATAAGGAGGAAATGCTACATGATTTGAGAGAAGAACACATAAAACCTGCACTTCAACAGTATTATAGAGGTTATTACATTACTAGTGCCTTAATTGGGACTGCTATTTTTTGAGCCACTAATTTATGTTTCTCTTTGCACAGTATTGGTTATGACTAAAATTAACTGGCTTTCATGGTCCCAGGGTTTTTGTACTTTTGTGGGTTTTTTTTTTTTTGAGGTTTTGTATGATGATTATTTTCATGCTCATGTTTTTTAATCTCTGAATACAAAGGTGATTGAAAAGATGGGGTGACAACTTCAGTTGGAGGCTGTGTAACTTCTATTAGGAATGGAATTTTCCAAATCATGGATGACCAGTATGATTTAGTGCAGGCGCAGCAATGTCGTCCTCTACTGACATTGCATCCGGATCGACAGAACTGGCATTAGTCAGTAGATGGGATGTACTGTCAAAAGACAAAGTCACCATGCTCCAATGATCAACAACAGGGTTAGTATTACATTTTCTGAGGAGCTGAAGATTGTAAATGGTACTTGTCAAGGAAGTACCTTGTAAATGTTTAGTAGAGTGGAAAAAAAGTTCTTGTCATCTGGAAATGAGGAAGAAATCTTGTGTATATGTTCTACTAAATTCAAAAGGCTTTGCAGAATGTGGGCTAATGATTGGGTTTTAAAATATCCACAGATAAAACTAAATACATAATATTTGGACCAAAAAAGGAAAAGAAAGGAAAAGACTGATCCGATGTTTGCCAGACAAACATCTACAATATATGAAGAGAACCTTGAGTAAGCCAAGTAGTTTAGATTTCTTAAAATGTGGCTAAATGAGAGAATGATGGATGGAAAACAGAACAGAACATTAACCAGAAACAGAAACTACAAATGTGTTTATAAATGAACAATGGCTTATGGAAAAATGAGCAAGTCTTACTTCACATGATCACTTCATAATACAGCAATACAGCAGAAAAAAAATGCCTGTCTTGGATAATAATAACAGTAGATGGCAGCAATGTGCCATTGTGTCGCCTAGTCTGCCCAACCCAAACCCCAAAGTTCTCACGAGACTCTGCGTGATTCAACATGGCGACGATGTTTGTGGAAAGTAAACAAACTGACTACTAAGCCAACTACATTTCTCTCTACATTGTCAAGGTTTCAACCTAAAGGTGCTGGACTACTATATTGATTCCTACTCCGAACAATTATTCACAATGGGAAAGAACGAGGAAACTAACCGAGCCTCTCCAAACCCGACTCCATCATCAAAACGATCACTGGACTCATTCACCGACTCGACAACCCAGAAGCAGCTGAATGAAGTACAAATACTTTTTTTCAACTTTGTCATTTTCCAACTCTCTGTGAATGGTCCTTGATCTCTCATGGTCCTTGATTAATGGTCATGACAATTTGCATATTAATTATCATGAAATTGATGTCACGGTCCATTGTTCATTCAGTGGTGTTAGTTTCAGTCATTATGCAAATCTGCTGTTTAAAAGGCTGGGGAAACTTGCAGTCAGCTGAGACTGAAGAAGTCACTTGGTTGAGTGACGAAACGTTTCTTCCACTGAAAACGCTACATCCAGATGAACAGAATCAATTTTCTGGGGTAAATGAAAGCAGTGATTTGTGTAGACAAACTATATTGATGGAAAGCTTTTATCCTTGAAAATGATAAAATGGTGAAAACTCTCTGCTGTAATAATGCAACTACGCAATATACCATAAAATATGTAACCTAATCACAATCCAGTCATAGACTCTTTGATCCAGAAGGGCAGTTTTATAGTATTTGCATTGCAATGGTGCTAACAAAGACGGTGCTTCATAAAATGTTCTCTTCACTAAGCAACCTGCCAACCTCAGAACTGGTGACTTTAATGCTGTGCTGAATCCCATATTGAAGAGATTTGACATTTCTGCTAATAAAAGAACACAACAATCCAATGTAATTTAAGAGAATACATGAAAAATTATGGCTTTTGTTATTGTTGGAAGTTACACCTTCCACTTGATCAAGAATACACGCCTTAATTCTGCAGACATAAATGATGTTTTTATTAAGTTTTACATTAATTTGTACACCTCTTACTTTGACCCAGATATTAAAGATATTTGCAAAGTCATCAGTACGTCACACTAACTGATGCACGTGATTTCTGGTGCGTGGCCCAGCAGGATCTCCGTTCTGGAGGAATAATGTGGTTGCTACAGACCATGTGGTATTAGTTCATCAGCTCAATTTTAAATTCAGGATTCAGT
>NC_031985.2:37100320-37230142 GCF_001858045.2 Oreochromis niloticus
CAATTTTTAAACAAATTTTTCATCAAAACCTTTCTAGAGGGAAGATTTCCACATCATATTTTTGGTGAGCTCTTTATCTTCTAGAGCTTTTCGAATTCTGTCTTGTAAAGAGGAAGCTGAGTAGTGGGCCATTCTACAGAAAGCACTGTGCATTCCTCTTTTCTCAGGGAATGTATCAAGTCTTTTTTTAGATAAAGGGAGTTTGATTCTTGTGGCAGTTTTAGAAAGGGAAAAAAGCATGACAAGCAGGCTGATGTACTGCAACATGAGGGGAGTTTTTTTTTCACATCCTTTTGATGAACAAAATACCAAATCTCTGTGTGTAAGTGGGCTGTAAACCACATGAGGGGCAGTTTCTGAGGAAAGAAAAAAATTTAAATAAAATTTCTGTCTTGTTGTTGCGTATACTCCCCTGCTACTGAAGTTCACCCTCTATGGAAAACCATGTTTAGTCATTTTCGCTGAATGACATATAAAATGATACATGGAAACATAAAAATGTGTTAGAAAGTATCTTTGTTTATTTGAATGCATCTTGACATCTTTGATTCCTCTTCTCCTTTTCAGTGTTTTAGTTGATTGTGTTAGATTTTATCTTGGTATGTGTCTGTGACAATAGACAACAGTCTCCAAACAGTTTGTGGTTTGTGCGTGGTCTTTTATTCCATGACTAGTTTTGTAAACTAAAGTAGCACTGAAAGAGTTTTGTGGAGTTACAGTAAAGGGTTGTACTTTGCCTTCCTGTTAAAGCAGATTTGGAGACATCTTAGTTCTTGTAATAAAGTTGGATATCATTGCTGCTATAAGACAATAAAACTAAATTAAAATGATGAACTGTTTTGAGTATTCTGGATTTGATCTATGTATTTATCTTAACCTTTGATAGTTTAACACATTTGTAGTCCACATAGTGAGCAATAGCTGACAGCGTGTTACTGTGTTTCTTCCATAACTGTTTCATGTGTACTTCAGCCAGTTTTTTGTCCTTTCAGATATTTCTCACAGTAAAAGTAATTTTTATTGTCTGTAATAATAATTAACAACAGCTAGCATCTCATTAGTTAACATTCACCATTTTGGAAACATGCCAAGCCAAATTATCTAGCATAATACAGTGTGAGTAGGATGTGACTACACAGTAGCATCAAATGCTGATAGTAAAACTCCAATATTGCTGTTCAGTCTGTGACCTAATGAAGAACTTCAGCACTAATGGTAGTGTTGATATTTTACTATATTGCATAGTGTGGTCGTTAGATTTACTAAATTTCCTGAAGAAGATTTCATTACTTTTTTATGTGTCTTGGGTCATTATTCATATTACTAATAACTAACAACAAACATTTTTCAGTTGCAAACTCACTCCATTAGGTATGTTTGCTTTAGCCACAACATTAAGACCACCCATCTAATAATATGTAGGTCATTAAGGCCTGTGATATCAAGCACCAAGACATTAGCAGCATATATGACATGAAAGTTCCAAGCTAGGGCCTCCATGGATCAGACTGAATGCTTTATACTCATCACGCTTTCCAATCAAAGCTCTGTGAGCTTGCTTTCCTCTGTCTTTCTGTCATCTCTTCCCCAGACAAACAAATCAAGTATGTGCAAGTGATTTTCATAATATTAAAGAAATTTATCAGACCTCTCCTCCTCCTCCTTTGGTGTTTGATGTGTTTTGAGGTCCTTTCTAAAGAGAGCAAATTTGATTCATATTCAGCAGTGCTAATGTTGTGGCCATCAGTGTAAGAAGTAAACTTTCTGAATCTGATGTGCCGTGCTGTCGCTATGAGTCTTCCTGTGGGCATCGTGGCCACACTCACTTTTTGTTTATGCAAATATATTGGTTTTAGCTGACAAAACTCAACTGTTTGCAACCTCTCTGTCTATCTTACTGGTCACACTTCTTTCCTGTTTCCCATAGCTGTTTCATAGCTAATACAAATATATACATATATGCTAGATATAGAAAAATAGAGCTCATCTTATCTTGAACACCAGTGGTGACATCATTTAACACCTTAAGGTGCTACTCCACCCAAAATATAGCTTGAGCATGAAAGGCTCACTCTAGCGTGAAGATGACTGTTAAAAACTTGCAGCTTAAAGAATAAAGACACACATTCTCCATGATGACTGTGATACAGTCACAAAGCCTCCCTAATAGGCATTGCTATTTTACACAACTGTTGTTTTGTAAGCTCATGTGAAAGGGATATCATATGTTTTTATACATTATCTCTGTAGAGAAGGTTTTTAAGGTTTGTTCTTTTGGTTCTGTGAAACCCTCTGGGTAGCTGTTTTTAAACTATGGGCCAAAGATAAGCCTGAGGCCCAGGAGCTACACCTTAACATGTGTGGTGTTCAAGATCTGGGATTTCCGCCACCAACTATCGTTGGTTACCTTGATGAAAC
Organism: Oreochromis niloticus; assembly: GCF_001858045.2. Lineage (NCBI taxonomy): Eukaryota > Metazoa > Chordata > Actinopteri > Cichliformes > Cichlidae > Oreochromis > Oreochromis niloticus. Next base: position 37,102,739 of record NC_031985.2, read on the forward strand.
CAAAGACAACTTCAAAATAAAGTGCTATTTTCATTTTCTCTTCAGAAGATGGTTTAAAGTGATTGTGAAGTTGAAATGTCATTATATGTTAGTTTTGAAAGTCAGCATCTAATGTAAATAAATCACTTGTTATTGTTTTTACAATTGGCTGAAATATAGCACCTTTACACTTATGTTGAGCACTCAAAGTTTTCTCCACCCAGTCACATATACCATCATACAGCTTTTTTTTCTGGCTGTTTCTAACATTTACACACTCAGTCACACTCTAGTTGAGGACAACATGGGGATTCAAGATCTTGCCTATGTAGATTAGGAGAGCTAGGGATTGATCACGCAACCTTCCCAGTGGTAGACAACCCGCTCTACCACAGCCGCCCACATTGTTGCAGCAAACGTAGAAGGGTGTTCCTTTTTCCAGGGCATGGTTTGTCAGTGATGATGAAAAGACATATTGCGATGCAGCGTGTTCCTATTTTTGAGTTTTCCCAGGTGAATTTATGACAATCAATTCAGAATAGTAATGAACTCTGGTTATCTGACTAGAGTGCTGACTAAATCTTCAACACATACTCCTGTCTGCTAATAGACATGAAACACCTACACTCATTCTTACTCATTATAGTTACCATATGATCTTTTCATACAAACAAGCCATGGAAAGGATTATGACTGATAGTAATTACAACAACATCTTCTTTGTATATCACATTTAAAACATGCATCCCAAAACTTTGATTCTGTTCATCTGGATGTAGCATTTTCAGTGGGAGAAACATTTCGTCACTCAATGTTTTGTGAGTGACGAAATGGTTCTCCCACGTTTCTCCCACTGAAAACGCTACGTCCAGATGAACAGAATCATCCTTTTGGGACTTACTTCAAGACATTTAAACATGCAGTTACCACTAATTTCACAATTCGAATAGAACCATTTGTCTAAACATATAGTAGACCTATAACTAAACAACGAGCAAGATAAAATGGCACCTGTCCCTCAAAGTGACCCATGTTTAAACAAATGCCTCTCCCTGGGCCTGCTCTTCCTCTTAAAATACAGTTCTTCTTTCAAGCTGTCACAAGTGCTTCACATAGACAAATCACCCCAGTGTTGTCTCTGTACTGTCTTTACGTTACTATGTGACACACCAAAAAACATTTTTCAGATTTTGTGAATATTACGCAAAAAACAAAATCGCAAGCATGAGCTAGATAAAAAGGACAAGGACATTTTTTCACAAACAACATAATGCTAAGTATTATTACGGAAACAGCTCATTTTGATTCTAAAAACCTTTATAAAATTATAAGGGAAGTGACACATGTACTATAAATACAGTGTTGACAATGACATTACTGGCAGTTCATTTTCAGTGGAAAATCAAACACAATAACGTGAAAAACATTTGGCAATAGTGGTCAACATGACTGACGAATAGCTGAAGGTTGCAGACTTTTCTATGACTTAATGCCCCACATTTGAACTGGCTTTCAGTGTGTCTGCCCCACGTAGAAACGAAGACAACACAACAACATATGTGAACACTTCACATCAATAGCTATCATATGCTTTTTAAAAATTTAGAATGGTGGAACTAAGTGATCTGTGGTCTTGCCTGTGTACGCAGGTATACAGCAGGTGAGTGTATGTGCCTGTTTGAAATGATCTATTGAGTTGTGTGGGTGTGCACTGAGGTGCAAAAGGGGATTCCACACAGGTGTCTGTTTTTGTATTTGATGTTGGTATAACTCAGTCATACACATGCCATGTGCAGAGGAGGTGTGGTGTGTAAGATCCTCCCAGGCACTGGGTCTCTATTCCTCATTGAGTCTCCACTCGCTCAAATGTGTGACATCATTGGAGTTTCCACCTCTTTCTTTTAAAACAGCCTCTCACAGATAGCGGCATCAAACAAGAACGGTAGTAGAGGAAGAGGAGGAAAGGCTGCTAAGAAGTGAACTGTATCTGATAGAAGGGACCCACTAAAAACAATGGAAGGTGAATGCATGGTAGTGCTGGATACTACGATCAACAAAGACACAGAGAAACAGGCAACACAGAGAACACAGAGAGAGCCCAGGTCAAAGCTAACCATGGTCCTCCTGGCATTCACACTTTGCCTCGCTGCTACTGCTGCTGCTGCCCTTGTTGTTAACAGGCGTGCTGAGGTGGGTTTTAAAATACTCTCTAAACTACTCAAGAGCACCAGTGACTCTCACAGTGAATGAACTGTTTCACCTAAAACCAACCATTCTGTAACAAGCCTTCTGTATCATGCTCTATTTGAAACAGGCTCCTGGACAAAATGAGGACAATTTTGGTGAGTACCCTTAAGTCTTACAGAAGTAGTGGACCTATTGACGTTTTTTAGCTCAGTAATGTTAGAGAATAGTAGGTGAAAACACTGTATAATTCCTATCCTTTTCTTGTTCCCAGATCTCCATCACACTTTGAGGCAAATATCAAATGTGAGAGCAGCCATTCATTTGCAAGGTAAGGAATGAAACCCAAGTTGAAAAAAAAGTGCAATCTAAAAAAAGTTACCAGGCATATTTTAGACTGACTGTGGAGAATCTTACTACACCTTTCCCAGTATTGTAATCATGAAATCATGAAAAAAAAAAAAAAAAAAAAAATCATGAAATCACACATCTCTGTGAGATTCATGGGACATTTAGTGGATCATAATTGGAGGAAGTTCTTGGTTCAGGAAGCTTACCAGTTTTTCCAGCAAGTTTTAGAACTTCTCCTTGATTTTTTTAAGGGCACATTATGCCTGTTTCCTTTGGATATTTCAGAGATTTAAATGAGTTCTAGATAGACTGAAGAATGTGGATTATAAATCAGAAATAGGCTCATGTCACTACAACAGAATTCATTTGAAATTTCTCTTCAGGAACCCTTGACTCAAATTTACCATTGTGTCCGCCATTTGTCTGTACTATTCAACAGGAGTACACAACTATAGTAGAAAGACCTCAGTGGAATGGCAGAAGGATGTGGACCAGTCCCACTCTCAGGGAGGACTAGAGCTCAATAACAATGAAATTGTGATTCCTCGAGATGGCCTCTACTTTGTTTACAGCCAAGCATCTTTCCGGGTTGACTGCAGCAGCGATGCCGACGATATGTCTTCGCATCCCATGGTCCACCTGAGCCACACTGTCCAACGCTGGTCTCACTCATATGCACCTAAATATGTGACCATTCTTCACTCTATCCGTACAGTCTGCCAAAAGACAACCAGTAGTGATTCAGATGAGGATGGGAACTGGTACTCTGCAGTTTACATGGGGGCTGTGTTCAACTTGTATGCTGGGGACAGACTGAGAACAAAGACAGAGGAGGCAATGCTGGAGAAATTGGAGGATGAGCCAGGGAAGAACTTCTTTGGTGTTTTTGCCTTGTGAGGAGAGGTGTCTGATGAATGTAGGTGAAATGGTGACGTCAGACTCCATTTCTCCACCATGACCTGCTGCCCTTGTGGAATGCAACTATTGAATGTGAGGAAGCCGCAGAGGGTTCACATTGCACTAAAGAGGTGATGGAAAATTTACTTTTACCATCAGCCATACTTGAAATATTTGTATCAGCAAGTCATTTCGTTTTTGTAAGTAAACCAAACCATTGTAACTACAGCAGTCAACCAAAGAGTGCTACCATGTCACTACAGGCTGACAGAATTGAATAACAAAGGGTTTACTTTTTGGGGAATTTATTTATTCAACATATCTTTGTCATATTTATTTTATTTGTTATATTTATTTATTTATTTATTGAAGTATTGAAATGCTTATATATTTATTAATTTTATTGTGTTTTATACTGAATGTCCAACTGTATTTGTGTGGATTTTTATTTATGAAACTATTTATTTCATTTTATGGCAAGTGCAAAAAAATGTCTGCGAATTTATAGTGCCTGTGGTACTCTGAAATATTTGAATAAAAGTCAGCTTATAAAGAAATGATATTTGCAAGAGCTGTGTTTATCATTTTACAAACCAGCGAAAAAAATAAAAAATATCAAACATGCTACAAGGTCAAACTAAACAGAGCAAACAAATGAGCCACAACGGCTAAAGAAAGCCTAAATTATTGCTAGTGTGTGCAATGGGACAATTAATTAACACACGGTAGTAACCACAGAGCACAGTGTTCTGTCCTCTTGTTGTGTACAGCGAAACAGTCGTGGAAGTGGAGAAGTGTAACAGTTACTTCATCGAGATGAACCCAAATTTATCATGCTTGCTAAATACTGAGATATTTGTCTCTATGACACCATTATTGAAATGTATAATATGTTACCTTTCAAATGCATGCACACTAAAAGAATACTTTATAATACTTGCAAATGAAGTAAAATTAAATGTGCAACTTATTTTCATGTAATCACCCTGCCAGTGTCATGCCTCCAGTCAGTGAAATGAAAATGGGGGAATACAGTTTGGTCCATGAATATTTTAAAGAGACACCTTTTTTTTTTTCTTCTCATTTTGGTTCTGTAAAATACTGCAATGAATTTTAAATGAATTTGAATCAACAACAACTCAGATGCAGTTGAAGTGCATACAGCTTTAATTTAGTGGGCTGAACAAAAACATTGCACACAGTATGGATTTCTGTGATCGAGAAACCTCTAGCAAATGACATACTATATATTTAAAGTGAATTTGATTTTTAAAAGGAGCTTGCTTTTAAAATGGAGGCCCACGTTTCATTCTAAATTGTCACTGTCTGCAGGATTTGATACCGTTACACATCTTAGTACTTAGAGAATTCATTTTTACTGGGTCACTCTAAAGAGCTCCAAGTGTGGTCCTGTAATGAATGCCACAAGTCAGTTTGTAAGATATTCCACAATCAACTGTTAGTAGTATTATTCCAAAGTGGAAGAACTACAGGAACTAGGCCACAAAGTGGCGGACCATGTAAAGTTACAGAACTGTGTTGCTGACACAATAAATGTAGTTTCAGACCCCTCAGGTACGGAACCTGGTTTAAAGCCTGATTCCAGGATGGGGTGTCTGCTAATGTTTCAGATATAGCTGTTAATGTCTAAAAGCTGATATTAGAAAGTTTATATGTTACTTATGGTAATGTAATCTCTCAGAAAAACTTGATATGGTTTGGTTTTTTGATTGAAAAAAGCCATTCTAGAATTAAATAGCATTTTAATTCCAACACTTTTGAAAAATATAGTCGGTGCATTTTGAACCCTACAAAACTTTAGACAATATGTTAAACCCTTCTGAGCTAAATTACTTTAATTAAAAATACATGGTAACATGTGTTACGAAATCAGTTTCACCCCGGTTCTTTTTATTCCTCGGGCATCCAGAGACGGCACCGGAACTCAGTAGTTATTTCACAAAACCTTTATTCATCTTCATTTAAGCATGCATCTTCTAGAAGGGAAGACGTGCAAGGCCGGTGTCCCTCTGCAATATCTTCACTCCTTTGTTTGTTACAGTCAGCTTTAGGGATGGGTATCGTTTAGGTTTTATCCGATACTGGTGCCAAACCAGTACTTTTGAAATGGTGCCGGTGCTTAAACGGTGCTCAAACCGGTGCTTAAAGAATGGAGAACACAAAATTGGTCCAAAAACCTCTCATGTTCAGCTGTTTTTTTTGTAACAAGATAACAATGTTAGCCTTTTCTGTAGCTATAGGGCATATATGGTCTCACTCTTGGCTGGAAGCAGTGCTTAAACAATGGAAAAAACACAAACTTTGTCCAAAAACCTCTCATGTTTAGCTGTTTTCCACTTTTTCTTTGGTCATTTTAGCCTTTTTGGCCAGGGTGAAGGGAGTATCTGCCATCAAACAAGAAGACAGCCGCATGTAACTACGACGGTGTTTGCTAGTTCACCTTACATGCATTAATATAATAATGTGGTTAACGTACTCAACGTTAATTACACACTCTGCATCCACTGGTCCATTGGCCTTTTGTTGTCTTACATTTACATTTACAGATAAGGATGTGGAGAGTCTCCTGCAAACTTACTTCTAAGTTATAGCAATTATGAACTTTTATTAAAGGTACAAGCATCAGCCTCAGCAACCCCCAACTGTAGCTTCCTGTCTCCTTTTATGACAGGCAAACCCCCAGTGTCAATAAATTCCTTTCCCTCTAAACAATTACACACACTCTCAGGCCTACAGCTAAGCCAAACTAAAACACAGACCAATCCTTCCTTATTCCTGTGATCTAAACAAATTTAACACATCATGTTATAATAATTATTTTCTTGTACTCACACATGTAATTGAATACAGGGCTGCATGGTTACATGACTTGCGTAACATTTGACTGTAGATCAAGATATAATAACAGGGTTGCAAATCTATTACAAATTTAAGATGTTTTAGCTGATTTACTTGTGAAATATTGGGCAAACTCTGATATCTAGAAATAATACTGGAATAAGTAATAAGGTTGTATTAGATAGAGTAGGGGTTGGCAAACTATACCATAAAAGAAGGAATTTTTCACCAGAACAATCTGTTTGGTTCATTTATTTGAGCAATAAATTATATCCACACAGGGAGTAATTTCAGACATTGTGCCCAAGTAACCCTTCAGTGTATTTACCACCAGGGCATATGTCAATTAATTGTATCCTGTGCTATCATTGGTTTTTCCTTCTGGCACCTGCCTTGAAGCTCAGAAATATTTATCTTGACCTGGCCACTTCAGCGGCTGTTTTTCCCTGGTTTACATGTTCCTACTTTGCTAAATAATTTTTTCATGCCAGGTGGGGATGAAATGACATGAAACCACCACCTTTATATAAGTGCACCTATTTTAATATAAATGTTTTATACTAAAATATTTCAGGTCATTTCACCAATGAGGGCTTTAGGTTGACACATTTTTCGTATGAGTTCATCACCGCTGACATTGGGTAATATTAGCCTGGTTATTACGTAAGATACTATGACTTAGCTCTGTGTTCATATTCATTAACAATGCAATTTTTTTGTATTTGGCACCGAAAGTTTCCAGTAGAGTAATAATTCCTCAACACTTTAACAGAGTGGAAGGGAGAAGGGGAACTCCCTGCTTACGTGGTAATTCCCCTGCTTCCTCCTCCAGCTGCCTACCGAGCTGTACCAAATATCACCAGTGGAAAGTATTTATCTCACAGTAAATAGTTTTTTTTAATTTTGAAGCTTTTTGATTTTGACCAGGTAGCACACTTCCTTTCTGTGCATTTCTTTGTTTCTCTGGAAATAGCTTATATGTGTTTGTCTTATACAGTGCTCCTCCACAGCAATGTGAAAGACTCACTGCTAGTTATCACAAATCTTAGACTGCTGTTCTTGCTGGCACAACCAGTTATTAGGGGACGATTACTTTTTCACACAGGTAGTTTTGGATAACGTTTTATTTTTTAAAAAGCATTTTGTATTTCCCAGGGGGATCTTTGTATAATATTAAAATTTGTTTGATGATCTGAAACAAGTAAGTGTGACAAATATGCAAAACACTAAGAAATCAAGGAGGAGTGTATATGTCAAAACTTTTAGGAATGCCATAAGAAGATGACTCTATACCAGTAACAATGACAATTTGTTTTTTTTGGAAAAGTGACCCTTGCATACTCTGTTTGTTTTGCATGTATTTGTACAAATCTTTGTCTTTTAGCTTTGTAGTTTTACAGCTCTTTGTAATCTGTTTCTGTCTTTTTTGTTTCATTGCCTAACACACTTCAAGAGGTCCCTAAAAACCTTAGAAGGATAATGGCAGAAGAGATGCATTTTTGAGCCAGACTTTGTGAATGTTTTATTTTTTATTTTTTTGTGTTAAATAGATGTGCAAGAATTTTAAGCAAATTTGATTCCTTTTTTCATTATGGGTTATTGTGTGAAAAAAAAAATTGGGTAGGGCAGCACGGTGGCATGATGGTTAGCACTGTTGCCGCACAGCAAGAGGTCCTCAGTTCAATTTCACCATCAGTCTTTCTGTCTGGAGTTTGCATGGGTTCTCCCTGGGTATTTCAGCTTCCTCCCACAGTCCAAAGACATGCAGTGGGGATAGGTTAATTGATCAATCTAAATTGCCCATAGGTGTGAGGTTGTCTATCTCTGTGTGTTAGCGCTGCGACAGACTGATGACCTGTCCAGGGTGTACCCTGCCTCTCGCTCCATGACAGCTGGGATAGGCTCCAGCCCCTCCGCGACCCTGAAAAGGATAAGTGGAAGCGAATGGATGGATGGGGTATTGTGTGTCAAATTTTGAGGGGATAATGAATTTAATCCATTTTGGAATACGGCTGACAACATGTGGAAACTGTGAAAACCTTCTAGATGCTCTGTACAATGAACACAACATTTTGAGAAAAACAGTTAGTTTTATTTTCATTCTTGCAAATGAAATAATCTGCCATATTAAAGGTAACAGCATATAGAAATATAGTTTGAATACTGTACCACATGAAAGACATGTTATATATGCCAAATAATCAATTGTAATTATTTACATAACCAGTATTTACACTCTGTGTGCATATTTTCATATGTATGAACAGCACATCTGCACTGCTTTACAGACTCTACAGTTAATTCACATCAACACACACAAACATACATTACATTAGATATTTACACAGGATCACCGGGAACAAATTTAGCCGAAGCACTGCACAATGTTTGCGTGGTTCACACATCAGTATCTCATACTTTATTTTGTTAGTCTACTTGGGGCAAGGTGTTTGGGACAATTTAGATTACCCGTGCTATTGAAACAAGCTGTGCTACCACAGAAATAAAACATGAGGCTTGAGATCACACTGAATATTTGTCACGTGTAGAATATTCCCATGTATTGGATTCAAAGAAACCGACATGACAACACAATGGAATGCTGGATCCTCAGTCAAATAAAAAGCTGTCACAAGAAGAGGCAGAAGTGAAACTCTTTGCTGAGAGGAAGACAATCAGTTGTGGTTGAAAGCGCTAAGAACAGCTTGTGAGAGGGGAGAATTTCCTTTTGTCTTTCTTTTCGTTTTTGGTCAAATGTCACAATTTTTGGAAATCAACCAAAATAACACACAGAGGGGATGAAACACTGCAGTTAGCTAACGTCTAACATCAAGCCATGTAGATGGTGTTCAGGTTAGGACTTAGCATTAGCGTTAGGATTTTTTTAATTATTTGTTCAAAAATTAATCAAAAAACTCCATGGCAACTTTATCATTATAAAGACACTAAATCTGTGGTATAAATGATGGGTCTGTGCTCAGAAATAAAAACAGTGTGAGGCTATCAAAGAGTCATAATGAGTGGGTAATTTGAGCCTCTAATATGATTGAAGCTTACTCTGTGGCGGCAGTAAGAAAAAAATGATATGGATGTTCTTTTTAAGAGTTTCAGAGGACACTATGTGTGGCCCAAGCAGTGTGCAGCCATGTAAACAACCATAACGTTTCTGTCTTTGTTAACATTTTTTCCTCCACTGCCCCTGCAGCCTGTGGCAGCCCCTTGAACTGTAAAAAAGTGGTGTTCCAGGACTGTATCTTGAGCAATCTAGCACCATGAAGTGCTCAAAGTTTGAGGTGCGCTTCCACGAGTACGGGAGAAATGACCTCATGAAAACTGCTGGATTAACTACATCTGATCTTTACTGTAAACAGACCATACCACAAAGACCAAAGATATATCAAAATACGGTTTGATTTAATAAGAATCAGGACAGTAGTCTGATGGCATAATCCCAATGCCAAACCGAATGAGAAAAATGAAACTGGTTAGCATTATTTACTTCCACTTATTTGCATTGAACACCCTTCTGAGAATCAAGATTTCAGTTTAGTGCTGCAATACTAAACTGAAACATGAATTCACATTTAATTTATTTAATTGTTTTCATGTTATTTTTCTTTTGAGAAACGGGAGGAGAGTGTTATCAAAGTTGTGGTCAGTTTTTGTAATGTTTGTGGGCATGGAAACCTTTCTGACTGAATTAATAATGCCTGACCTGCTTTATATTACAAGAGTGCCCTTTGACCAGTGCTGAAGAAATAGATGGTCTCGTTTCACTAAAGTCGGTAAGCCCCAGTTAAACCATTTATGTTAACATAAAGCTCTGAACCCAATGCACTTATCTCTGTTAGGTATACAGAAATGAAGCATGATTTCAGTTTCTCCCATCAAAATCCCCCCTCCCCCCCTCCACAAAAAAGAAGCAGAAGAGAGAACACAACAAAAACGGAAATAGAGCAGCAGCCCATACAGGGGAAATCTGACAGCCTGGTGGTTTTCTTGTTCTGAATAAGTTTGTTTATAGCTGTGGAGGAAGTGTGTGAACTGTTGGTGAAACTTGAGTTGTAAAAGGAAATGATATGATTAACCTCTTTTGAGGGTGATTCAGTAGAGAGTAAAGTAAAATATCATCATGCATCTTTTAGCTCAGAAACAAATCCTGTTTTATATTAATGTCGATGATACCCACATCTAGATCTCTTTCTGACTGGTGCACATTATTGCACAAATACATGAGCGATGTGCCTTAAAATAAAGTCCAGATAAAGGTGCAGCCCTAATTAAATGGCACAAACTGTTTATTGTATATCATTACCTTAAAAATAATGTCAGTGACTACAAGTTAAATAAAATGAGTGATTTGACTGAAACAGAGTGTACCTTCTGTTTTGTTGATCTGAGAAGCAAAACTGCTATAGTTTAAATTTAAATTTATACCTACATGCAATTAGGATTTTAAGTTTTGGTATTCTAAATGATTAATTTCAACAATTCAGAAGTCTGTATCCAAGCAATTAAAAAAATAAATAAAACAAACTCTTGTGTTAATGTATAAACCCTCCTGTGAGGAGGCTCCCAGGGTCTGTACACTCTTCACATTCTACATCAGGGCACCTCCACTCCATCCACTACAGTCACCTTCACTACTAAACAAATCAGGAACCAGCTGATGAGACTCCAGAGGTCATACTTTAAGCCTCAGACAAAGATGTCATATTTCCATGGCACTAAGAACTAAAGACCCATGGTGCTCGTTGTGAACATCACACATCATGAAGATGCTGGAGAGACTTATTCTACACCATCTATGGCCCATGCTTAGCCCACTCATAGTCCTCTCCATTTTACCTAGTCAGTGAGCATGGTGAGATAAATGAAAGCCAGATGCTTCTCCTTCAGCACCATCAGACCAGCCCTACTGTTTGATAAACTGACAGCAATCTAGGTAGTTATGCCTCCTTAGTCACCTGGATTACCAACTATCTGACTGTCAGACCACACTATGTGTGCCTGCAGTATTGTTTGTTGGACAGTATGGTCAGGAGCACAGATGCTCTGCAGGGGACTGTCCTGTCTCTTTTCTCTTCACTGTGTACATTATGGACTTCAGAAACCTGCCACCTCCATTAGTTTTATGACGATTCTGCAGTAGTGGGATGTATCAGAGAGGGTGATGAGGATAAGTATATTCTGATTCTGAGCAAAGTCTAATCTTGACATAATGATTCCTGGTGGTTATGTGGGGATTTTGCACTTTGAGAGACATATGGATGCTAACCATGGGGAGATTCCCATGATGCATTGAGTATTTCCTTTTCAGTCACCTTTCTCACTCAACATATGTTAATAGACATATCTGCATTGAATCACACTTCCACAGCATGTCGTCTTCCTTCTCTCACCCCAACCGGTCGCAGCAGATGGCCCCGCCCCTCCCTGGGTTTCTCCTTCCCACTGTCACCAAAGTGCTTGCTCATAGGGGGTCATGTGATTGTTGGGTTTTTTATCTGTATGTATTATTGCAGGGTCTAACTTACAATATAAAGTGCCTTGATTTGGCGCTATACAAATAAAATTGAATTGAACTGAATTGAATACCCTGCAGCGAACTCTACTTTGAGCTTCAAAAACAAGGTGACAGGAACTGTTCATTAGAGTTGTCTGAAATACACTGCTGGCCATATAGTCAACAGGTTTACCATTTTTAATTGAAAGCTGGTCTGGTATTACATGTAGCTCCTGGAATCAATCAGCCTTTTCACAAGTGAAACACACAGAAAAATCTGTGTGTGATGATTAGATTAAAGAAAAATATTAGTTATATTGCAATTGTGTTATTTAATTCCATTTGGTTGTTACATGTAGTCTGCTGTCCATAATTTCATTACTTTTTACTGATTTACATGCATGTCCCCTAAGCGCCACTCCCAGTAAACATCAACACATAGGGTCTGTCAGTGACAGCAAGCACATAATGGAATGGTACAGGATAATACTTAACTTAACTTTTTGATCCCTTGTGGTAGATTAAGGGCTGCATTTATTATAATTAACCATTCTTTACTTAATATATCATACTGTTCATGGTAATACCGGTATAATGTTAGGCAATGATAAGAAAATGAAATATCGTGATAGAATATGGGTAAAACGCACATGCGCAGTGCCTTTGTTTTCACACGCACATGGCAAAAAAAGCATGGCGGTGATGGAGAATGAGAAGGGTGAAAGCGGATTGTTGAATGAAACAGAAGAACCAGAATTGGTTTGTAAAAATTGTGCAACTTCAGTGGTGTGCAACTGGTTTGGCTTTCGTCCATCAGATACACACCAAAGCACAATTTTTGGCAGAGCATGCAAGCTGGCTGTCGTTATTACTGAACCGAAGTGCTACACGGCGCTCAAAAATCTGTCAAAAAATGTTTTAGTACGACTTTTGTAAGCTATGAAGCCGCACCGCTTGATGGATTGTTGGAGCATTTGGCTACCGTAGGCAGGAGCCTCGCGGAGTAATACATACTGTGCTGCATTGTGTATGTATAACCTCTTTTTAAGTTTTGTGGATATTATATATGGTTATGGTCAGGATATGTCGGCCAATTTCCACTGGAAATGCCTTTTGGTTGAACTGTCAGCAAGAAATTTGCATTTGCACTGTTAAATTTTTATATATCTTTAATGCACATAAAAAACAGCTGCTAGTTTAAGTGAAAATACATTGATGGGGGAGTTTTTTTTGCACTAATAAAGTTGTGGAGTTGTAAAGTATTTTGTCTCGTGTCAATTATATCGTCAGTTATATCGTTATCGCAAATTTTCAAATATACATCGTGATAAATATTTTTGGCCATATTGCCCTGACCTAGCTGACATATTACCTTCACGCTTGCAGTTAGAATTCAACACCAATTGTACATTTCTCTAAAGAGAAAAACGGGATACTGGTAGAACTATTAGAAAATGTTCACAAAAGAACAAGAGAAATGTTATAATGTTTTTTCAATTCATATGTTTAGCTGACACCCATACTGTGCTAAGATGTACCACATGTGCTGCTGTAAACTTACCAGTGGAACAGTAAAACACAACAGAAATCATGACATTAGCACCCCCAAGTGTATTGGACAGTGTAATTACATCCTAAAAGAAATATATGCTCACGACATAAATAAGCAGCAACAATACTGAGCAACTAGAAAAAAAGGTCTAAAAACTGATTTAAAAATTGGTAATGTTGTATTTTACAGCCTTAAACATAAGATCTGCAAATGTAATTCCTACAGCAAATTAAGGTTAAATAAAACATTTTAAGATCTAATCTTGTTTGAATCTAATTTTAAACTCTTCAAGACATTTTACTGAGAAATGAGAAACCCGGATTGTAGAAGTCCAATGATAGCACTGCCCTTGACAGTGAGGGGTTTAGCATGAACACACCCAACTATGGATTCTCTCTAAACAGCGACCAGGAACACTGTTTAAACCACCATCAAACATTTAACCAGAAGAGCTACAGTGACAAAGCTAATTAAATAATGAACATAACCACTAACAAAATTTGCAACATTCATTAAAAAAAATCATATTTTTTTGTCAGTCTCTTCGATCACTATTTAACCACATTAGAAGACCATATTATGAGTTCTAAATGATTGCTAGGCTGTTGTTATCTGCATTTGATTATTTTTTAAACTGTGATTTAAAAGCTGGGACGGGTCAGTTCTATTGTGTTTTGTGTTGTTTCCTTTTTTGGAGCAGGCCGCTGGGCTGTGATCATCACGGTTTCCCTGATGCACCCTTTGAGCATCAGGCATCATTAGTTGGACTATTTAAGAAGCAGCTCTCAGGTGTCAGATTATTGTCTTAGCCTCAAGCAGTAACAAATCACCCGTATTTTATGTACTAGTTTGATAACCAAGGTATTCACAGATTTCCTTCTCCTCTGTTTCCGGTCAGTTCACGACACTCTCTGCCCAGCCATCCACCTGTCTGCTTCACCGTGCTACCTGAGTTCATCTCTTCTGGACCCTGTCAGCCCACTCGCCTACACTGTCGCTGGTCCCCGCCTCAACCTCCGGCTCTATGTACCTCACCCAAGTCCGTACTAACCGTGTGGCGAGTAAGCTCTCTAATTCCTTGTGAGCATTTCCGTATCTCCTCAGCTCTGTTCCTATCGGTCGCAAACTTCCTTCTCTCCTCTTCCCCCTCTGGATAGTTTGAGGTTTCCATTAAATGTGCTCCCTCATCTCAGTGTTATGTTTGATATTCGTCCTCACTGTAAATAAACCTGTTTAACTGCAGCCGTGTCTGTCTGAATGATCTGCCACCTGGGTCCACTTGTGTAAAACCTGACACTATGTCTATTACATACACCAGTGGGGGATGCTGGCAATCATGCCTGGGTCAGCAGCTTTATCATGAATCATCATAATAGACATGCTGATAACTGTGTGCATATCAAAGTGCCTTTGATTCAGCTAAAGAAACTCTCATCATCTTCAGTGTTCAGGTGTGTCAGTGGTCATCACAGATAGAATGCTCTTCTTGTTGTTTCATAAATGATTACTTTGAATTTTGATGGTAAACCTGTCACTGCTGAAAATACTATTGTATGCAATGTTAAACTTGATTTGTACTTCTGCATTAAATCTAGTACACAGAAATTTAGTTACACATTGTAGGAATGCACACCACAACAATAAAAGGCTGTAAACATAGTCTTTTGGTTTGCTCAAAGATATTATCATTGGGGAACAAATGTAGTATGCTATAATTATATCTATTCTGCTTATAACACAAATAGCAAATAGCCTAGTCTTCAGGCAAGTTTGTTGTTCTACAACTCTACCACTCTGTATATAAACCCAACCAGTTTGAAACTGTAATAACAAGGATGGATGCAGCCACCAGGAGACATGTTGAAGCCTTAATGGAAGCATTTTGGTCACCATCATTGGCCATCTCTTGCCTGGTTAGCAAACTGCAACGACTAACTATACTGGTGCACTGGGCATACACTGCGGATACCTGCCAATTAGTATTAAAAAACATACTAATGAAATAATAATATTTCACTCATCAAAACTGGAAGACAGATTTCTTGGACAGACCTCTGCTCCTCTTTCACCAAACAGTGAGCACCAGCACAGGTTTAAAACTAAACTAACCTTGCTAATTTTGTAGGCTACCATTTAAATCTAATAGAGAACAGACCGGTTACAAATTTGGTCACTGACTTCAGTTGGCAGGAAATTTATCCAGAGCAATAAATCAAAAACAAATCCAGCAGAGATTAGCTTAGAAAATACTGGACTGGTACACATATAGCATTTTTCTACTGTATTTGAACACTCAAAGTGCTTCCTTACTACAATTCTTATTCACCCATTTGCACACACATTCATTTAAGCACTTTTTTTCTATGCCTAAGTGCTTTTAACCTCATACTGTGATGGATGCCTTTGGGGCAACTCAGGATCTTGGCCAAGGATTCTTTGATGTGGTTTGGCTGGAGGAGCCAACGGGTGGATGACCCAGTCTACATCCTGAGCTACAGCCGCTCTACTGTTTTCAAGTTGTAGTAGTAGTGGTAAACCAGTGACCTTAAAACCAGGGGACATTTAAAGACACTGCTCATGCCTCAATCAATTTAATCAAAAGAACATATGCTATCACAGGGTGTATATCTGTGTATGTGCGTTCTCGCCAGTGTTTTTTATTGAGCTGTTGCTTGACTGGAACATATCTTGCTGCACTCATTTCTGTCTGAGGGAAAATCCTTTACCTTTATTTATCTGCATTTTAAACCTTAGATATTGATTTATTTTTCAAACTTGTATTACTATCCTCATCCTGCCACTCTTAACCACCATCTTACTTGTAGAGTAGCTGAAGCCGGCTAGTGTGGCACTTATTTCGACTGATTTTGCTGTCTGACTGGTAGAGGCTGGACGAGTTGGCGAAGGACTGTGGAACGGGATGGGGGTCAGAGGCAGGCGCTGGGTATCCTGGAGGAGGGGCCAAAGACCTGGGGTCACTCTGGGTGATGGAAAAGGGAGGGGGGCTGTGGTTCTGATAAGTGATGGTGGACGCTCTTCTCCTTGATCGCAGGGCCTGTCTCTCAGACAGCTGGTTTCTCAGCTCTGACACACGTTCTTCTTTCTAGGGGAAAATTAAAATAAACACTCAAAAATTCAGTTATTACAGATCCAAAAAGACTTTTACCTGATAAGCATTTGTTTTAACTGACTTAGTTAACAAGAGATGTATAAAAGGTTATAAAGCAAATGTAAAGCAACACATTTGTCTATTTATTGGTATGTATCCACACCAAAAGTGCTGATTTCATTTACCCAGATTTTGAAATAAATAAATGCTGGAATGGACTTTAAACTGTGTGCTACTCAAAGTCTACAACACATTTTTGTGTCACATCATTGTGTGTAGTAAATCCCGCAGGTTGATGTCATAGTTAAATGAAACCCATCTGCTCAGGAAGGCCGTGAGAACCTGCTTTCTTATTTAGGTACTTCTTGGGAGAAAAAGGATTTGAGTCATTAATCTGTTAAATATAGAGGAAGAGCTTAAATGAAAGAAACACTTGGATAAGAAAAGGGCCTGGCCGACCTCCTGGATGATCTTCTGCAGTTCCTTGTTCTCTCTCTCTAGTTGTCTGGACTTCTCCTCGTCATTGTTATTGGTGGATGAACCTGTCTTCATGGTCTCCTGGGTGTCTGACTGCCACTCACCTCGTGTTATCAGACGCCGCATCTACAAATTGCGCAAATGTTTTCAGTGTGATACATGAAAACTCCATAGTGCATCTATTACAACAGCAGGGCTTTGTAGTACTCTAGAAGAGTCCATCTGCTGATAGGTACTTCTTGTGCAGACCTTTTACCAACTCAAAACATTTTGCACATTATGAAACAAAGGATATAACAAAAATGACCCAGGACTACTGAGCATCTAGAATCCTTTATCAGAGAGGAACAAGACCTCATTCCTCTCCCACCAATTAGTCCCCTCAGTTTCCAGATGTTTACAGACTGTTGTTAAAAGAGTCTAGACAGTGGTAAAGATGGCCATGTCCCAAATGTTTTGAAAATCATTTCTTACCATCAAACTCAAAATGAGTTATTTTGAAACATTATCTACATTATCTTTAATTTCAATGGTCACCATGACATACAAAGTGCATGTATAGAATTATCAAAGCTGAAACACCCCAATTTTTCTCATCAAATAACACTTAAAAAACTTCATTCCAAATACAAGTTTTGCTGCCATCAATCTTTGCTGTTGCATGATTCTTTCATAAATATCTATCCAAGGTTTGTTGAGTTCCATGTTTCTCATATAAAATATCTGTTATTAATATTAGTTTGGGCGTTGGCTAATTAGCAGTTATTTCAGTTGATATTACCTAACTCCAACGTATAACTTTTCTATGACAAAATGAATGCAAATAGCAGAAACAAAGTTTAGAAGTTTATTTCTATAATGTACACAGTGTATTAAACCAATTAATACCCAAAGAGTTGATGATATGGTACTTTAAACTGTACATTTATGGTAAATAAAGGATGTAAAAGTTAAACCACCCAGTCCAGACTTTTCTTGGAAATGAGCAACTTAAGAAAACTTTACAACATTTCCTTGATCCTATAACATCTCACACTCTAAAGATATGGTTTGGCCTAGTTAAACAAAGTAAGTTGGAAAGGGAGGTTAAGATGTTAAACTGGGCTGCTTATGTTGTTGGTGTTATACCAAGTGCACACGACTCAGGATTCAGGAAGTGGGAACAAAAAGGAATAACAGCAATTTGTACGATAATGAAAGATGGCAATTTGATGAGTTTCCAAGATTTAAAAGATCGGTATAGTCTAGAGAAAACAGATTTTTATCGGTACTTGCAACTTAGAGACTACTTTTCAAAGAAAGTAAGTTCATGTATGTCTTATGGCGTGCTTGATTGCGTAATTAAAACATACAGTGGACTCCAGTTCAAGGAATATAAAAACCTAAGAGAGAACACGGCGACATAAACTGAATACATAAAGAAATGGGAGGAGGAAATAAAAACTGATATCTCAACTGAGGAATGGGCAGATATGTGTGAAACCCAGAACACAACGACTAACTCAAGATGCTGGAATTCCCCGGGGACCCAGAGGGGCTGGCCGAGGACCAGTTCAACCGGGGAAACCCCGAGGTCTTCCTTAACCGTGCTGCGCAATCCCAGCCAAAACCCACGGAAGACGGTCAACCCAGTTGCCACCTCTTAAGGAAGCCCAGAGCGTGGCCTTGAGTGACTGGTGAAACCGCTCGCACATCCCGTTAGCTTGCGGGTGGTATGCTATGGTGCGGTGGACCTTGACCCCCAGGCCCCAGGCATGGCAGACCAAAGCTCCGAAACGGAGGCCCAGATGGATGGATGAGAGAGGGCATGTACCGAGTCGAAAACACGAAGATGCCATGAAAGGGGGACCACCGGGTGTGGGCGGTCAGTGGAAACGTTGTAAGGCAGGCGCGGACCACCGTCCCACATGGGAGTGTCCTCCAGCACGAGGCCTGTTTTCGCTGACTGAAGGGCAAGGACGTCTAGGTCAGCACGTTGCTCAGCAGCCATGGCAGCGTAGACTACGCCAACATACACGGGGGAAACCAACACGTGAGACAGACAGTCAGCGACGTGATTGGACTTACCAGCCACATGCTGAATGTCTGCCGTAAACTCCGAAATGGCTACCAACTGGTGCTGCTGGCGTGCGCTCCATGGGTCAGAGACCTTGGACATGGCAAAGGTCAAAGGTTTGTGGTCAACGTACGTGGTAAAGTTGCGACCCTCGAGGAAAAAACGAAAATGTCCTGTCGCTAGGTGCAGGGCCAGCAACTCCCTGTCGAAAACACTGTACTTGCATTCGGCGTCCCGGAGTGTACGACTAAAAAAGGCGAGCAGCTGCCAGACACCGGAAACCCGCTGTTCCAAAATGGCACCCACTGCTACGTCGGATGCATCGGTGGTCAATGCAATCTCCGCCGACGGAAACGGGTGGGCCAGCAGGGTGGCGTTAGCCAGTGCAGACTTGGCCGCGGAAAACACCTGGACGTGTTCTGGGAGCCAGTCAACAGGATCTTTGGCTGTTTTACCTTTCAAGGCAGCGTACAGCAGCTGTAGCAGGTGGGCAGCTCTGGGGAGAAAGTGGTTGTCAAAAGTGATCATCCCCAAGAACTCCTGCAACGCTTTAACCGATGTGGGACGCAGAAAAGCCGAAACGGCCTGGACCCTGCCTGGCAACGGGACCACACCGTCAGCAAAAATGCGTTGCCCAAGGAAATCCAGGACAGGCAACCCAAACTGGCACTTCTAGGGGTTGATGATCAGGCTGTGCTCTGCCAAACGCTGAAAAGCCTGGCGCAGATGGGACTCGTGCTGGCTTACCGAGCAGCTGGCCACCAATATATCGTCCAGGTACACAAAAACGAAAGGCAGTCCGTGCAAGACAGAGTCCATCAGCCGCTGAGTTGGTCTGGGCGGCACCTTTCAGGCGAAACAGCATGCGCAAAACTCGAACAAGCCAAAGGGGGTAATGACAGTGGTTTTAGGAACGTCTTCGGTGCATACGGGAACCTGGTGATAACCCCGCACCAAGTCAATTTTAGAAAAGCTTGAGGTCCCGGCGAGATGGGCGGAAAAATCCTGAATGTGAGGGATGGGGTAACGATCGTTCTCCATGGCATTATTTAAATGGCGAAAATCTCCGCATGGCCGCCACCGACCGTCCGATTTGGGCACCATGTGAAGCGAAGAGGCCCAGGCACTGTTCGAGCACTTTACAATGCCAAGGCGCTCCATGGCTGCAAACTCTTCCTGAGCGACGGACAGTTTCGCGGGGTCGAGGTGGTGAGCGCGTGCGAACACCGGGGGCCCGACTGTGGGAATATAATGTTCAACCCCGTGCTTCGTTACCGTGTTAGAGAAATTAGGGACAGACAGCAATGGAAACTCCAAAAGCAAACGCTGAAAAGCATCCCTGAAGGTCACTATATTAGCCTGAATCAGGGGCTCGGCAGCCCGAGTAAAACAGGCTAGTGAAGAAAACGAGAGAGCATCAATTAAATGTCTGTTACCAACATCGACAAGCAATCCATGGGCACACAGAAAATCAGCGCCTAAGATAGGCACTGAGCTAGTGGCAACAACAAAGTTCCACTGGAAATCGCGGCCATGGAAATCAGAATCCGAATCCGAATCACGTTTATTGGCCATGTATATGCGTAGACACATACAAGGAACTTGGTTCCGGTAGATGGTGACTCTCAAGCACAGCAATGTAAATCTCAACAATGTAAGCAACACAATACACACACACACACACACACACACACACGTGTGGATATATACATGTACACATGCATACACAAACATACACAAAGCTGTGTAAACCAACCATAAATAACCATCCTAAATCTTATATACATAAAATACAGGATGACAGAAATGAAAGATGAAATGAGTACCACAGAATGTACATAAGGTGCAGTTGCAGTCTGGCAGTGGGAGCAGTGTGACAGTTCAACTGTTTAGGAGGGTGATGGCGAGGGGAAAGAAACTGTTCCTATATCGGGTGGTCCTGGTCTGCAGGCTTCTATATCGTCTGCCAGAGGGCAGCAGGTCAAAAGGCCTGTGTCCCGGGTGTGTGGGGTCTGTGATGATTTTCCCTGCCCGTTTCCTGGTTCTTGAGAGGTACAGGTCCTGGATGGAGGGGAGGGGGGCGCCGATGATCTTTTCTGCTGCCCGTACAGTCCGCTGCCTGTCCTGTTTAGTGGCTGCTCCATACCAGACTGTGATGGAGGAGCACAGGACAGACTCAATGACTGCAGTGTAGAACTGGATTAGCAGCTCCTGTGGAAGACTGTGCTTCCCCAGTTGTCTCAGGAAGTACATCCTCTGCTGGGTCTTTTTGAGGATGGAGGAGATGTTGGTCTCCCACTTCAGGTCCTGGGAGATGGTAGTGCCCAGGAACTTGAAGATCTCCACAGTCGACACCGGGCTGTCTGATATGGTGAGGGGGAGCAGTGTTGAGGGATGTCTCCTGAAGTCAACTGTCATCTCTACAGTCTTAAGCATGTTCAGCTCCAGATTGTGCTGACTGCACCAGAGTACCAGCCGCTCAACTTCCTGCTGGTATGCAGACTTGTCACCATCCTGGATGAGGCCAATGACGGTGGTGTCGTCTGCAAACTTTAGGAGTTTAACAGCCGAGTTCTTGGAGGTGCAGTCATTAGTGTAGAGGGAGAACAATAGTGGTGAGAGGACACATCCTCGAGGGGCACCAATACTGAGGGACCGAGTTTCAGAGGTGATCTCCCCCAACCTCACTTGCTGCTTCCTGTCTGTCAGGAAGCTGGTGATCCACTGACAGGTAGCTGGTGACACGTTGAGCTGGGAGAATTTGGAGGAGAGAAGTTCAGGCACGATGGTGTTAAAAGCCGAACTAAAGTCCACAAACAGGACCATGGCATAAGTTCCCGGGCAGTCGAGTTGTTGCAGGATGTAATGCAGCCCCATGTTCACTGCATCATTCACCGACCTGTTTGCCCGGTAGGCAAACTGCAGGGGGTCCAACTGGTGGTCTGTAATGTCCTTCAGATGGGCTAACACCAGACGTTCAAAGGATTTCATGACCACAGACGTCAAGGCGACAGGTCTGTAGTCATTGAGTCCTGTAATGGTGGGTTTCTTGGGGACCGTGATGATGGTGGAGCGTTTGAAGCAGGAGGGAACTTCACACAGCTTCAGGGATCTGTTGAAGATGTGGGTAAAGACGGGAGCCAGCTGTTCAGCACAGGTTTTGAGAAGGGATGGTGAAACACCGTCTGGTCCGGGGGCTTTCCTGGGCTTCTGTTTCTGAAACAGTCGGCTCACATCCTGAGTGTGTATTCTGAGTTTCAGGGAGGAGGAAAGGGGGGTGAGAGGTGTGATGAAGGTTGTTGAGTCAGGATTGGGGAGGGTGGTGGTGGTCGTTGAGTCTGGATTGGGGAGGGTGAGGTGGGAGGGAGGAGGGGTGAGAGGTGTGTTGGGGGTCAATGTCTGAAACAATGTCTCTGGGGCGGGGAGGGTGAGGGACGAGAGTCTGTCTGTCTCAAACCTGGAGTAGAATGTATTTAACTCGTTGGCCAGGTCTTTATTTGCTTCACCGGGGGGGGGGGTGTTGTAGCTGGTGATTTCCCACAGGCCCTTCCACAATGATGCAGGGTCGTTGGCTGAGAGCTGTTATTTCAGCTTCTGGGAGTAGATCCTTTCTTTCTTTCTTTTTTTTTTGCTTTTATTGTTTATTTTATTTTATTTTCACTTGCTACACAGGAACGGTGTAGGAACGGTGATAAAGGGCAAAAACCAAAAACCAACAAAACAAACAGACAAAAAAAACATATCAATCACCTGGATCACCTGTTGAGAAAGAAAAAAGAGAAAACAAGCAAAAAAAAGAGAGCAATATAATAAACAAAGTCATTGCGATGATCTATGTGAATATAACAGTAAATACTAAATATTGATTATTATTGTGCAGCACGTAGGATCGACAGCGCACAGTGTGCTTTGAGGTAGGAGCCAAAAAGGGTGTAGTTTGTGTCTGTGAGCACCCGTGTGTACACCTGTGAGCATGAGCGCGCTTGTATTTAAAAGGTTCCTTCATGTAATGATCTTCTAGAAGGTGGGGAGTAGATCCTTTTAGCTGCTTTGATCTCCCTGGTCAGTGTGTTCCTGGCCTGCTTGTACAGGGCCCTGTCACCACTTCTGTAGGCGTCCTCCTTGGCCTTATGAAGATGTTGGAGTTAGGAGTGAACCATGGTTTATTGTTGTTGTATGTGCAAAAGGTCTTGGTTGGCACACACACATCTTTACAAAAATTGATGTATGATGTCACAGGGTCCGTCAGCTCATCCAGGTTCTCAGATGCAGCTTCAAAAGCAGTCCAATCAGTGCAGTCAAAACAGTCCTGCAGTTCCTGCTTTGCTGAGTTACTCCATTTCTTCACAGTTTTGACTACAGGCTTGGCACGTTTGAGTTGTTGCCTATAAACTGGAATAAGATGGACCAGGCAGTGATCAGAATGTCCCAAAGCTGCCCAGGGGACAGAGCGATAGGCATCTTTTAAAGTGGTGCAACAAACAGTCACCAACCTTTCTCCGAACCATGTGATGGGAGAACCATTAGCTGCAATCAGCCGTGGTCCACAGCCTGCTGGCAGTCTGTTGGCGGTGGCCAGGGGAAGGAAGCTCTTCTGGGAGCCAGAGTCCACCAGAAAACACCTCCCAGAGCGCGAATCCTCTATGAAGAGCAGCCTTTCCGTATCGCCAGCATCTGCAGCCGCTACGGTGCGCTGGCAGGTCTGTTTCCCTAGGCCAGGAAAGAGCAAGGTGGCAGACAGCGACACGCCCTGGTGCCAAAATGCTGATGGTAAAACCAGAGGCTCTTCCCACGAAGCCGTCGTGTAGCGATCCCTGCCGTCAGCGAAAGATCAGACGCTCTGGAGGAGGCAGGTGGAGATGCCACCGGTGGGTCCATAACCAGGGTGTGCACGTCGAAAGTGTGGGTAGCGAGAAGAATTCGATCCGCTTCCTCTGCCTGGGAGCGCTAATCCCTAGCGGCCAGAAGCGGAGAGTTGGCAAGGCTGGCTCTCATGGCAGCCGGCAGCTGTCGGAGGAAGAGGTGGGTGAAGAGGAATCCTCCGTCATCTGGTCCGAGTAAGGACAACATGTTTTCCATGAGCTCCAGAGCCGTGCCACCACCCAGGCCTGAGAGGGAGAGAAGCTTTTCGGCTCGCTCCACGTCAGAGAGGGTATAGCGCTGAAGAAGCAGCCCCTTAAGGGCAGCGTATTTCCCTTGGGCGGGCGGGTCCCGGAGGAGGGTCCGGCAGCTTCAGCTCCACAGCAAATGCAGCTGCAGCAGGAGGCGGAGGACCAGCGGGGTCATCCTCGACCTGTAGCATGTTTGAGTCTGGGGTCACCAATGTGGAGGTAAGCACAGACGACACGGAGCTCTTAGTTCTCACTCCTGCTGTATTCCTCTCCTCACATCAACTGAACACATCGCACCACAGAACACAGAAACACACTTCCTCAACCCTGGGTGTGAGTGTAGCCTTCTAGTGGTCCACCACAATATTTTTGTTGCTAAGTGGGAGAAGTGGACATTATATGGCACCAAGGAAAATTAATGAACGAACAAAACATTTAAGGTTTATGTCTATAACTTTGTATATCCATATATATGAATATATAAAAAGTATGTATACAGGGATTACAGAATTATTAGGCAAATGAGTATTTTGTCCACATCATCCTCTTCATGCATGTTGTCTTACTCCAAGCTGTATAGGCTCGAAAGCCCACTACCAATTAAGCATATTAGGTGATGTGCATCTCTGTAATGAGAAGGGGTGTGGTCTAATGACATCAACACCCTATATCAGGTGTGCATAGTTATTAGGCAACTTCCTTTCCTTTGGCAAAATGGGTCAAAAGAAGGACTTGACAGGCTCAGAAAAGTCAAAAATAGTGAGATATCTTGCAGAGGGATGCAGCAGTCTTAAAATTGCAAAGCTTCTGAAGCGTGATCATCGAACAATCAAGCGTTTCATTCAAAATAGTCAACAGGGCGTGTTGTCAATAGTCAACAAGAAGCGTGTGGAAAAACCAAGGTGCAAAATAACTGCCCATGAAATGAGAAAAGTCAAGCGTGCAGCTGCCAAGATGCCACTTGCCACCAGTTTGGCCATATTTCAGAGCTGCAACATCACTGGAGTGCCCAAAAGCACAAGGTGTGCAATACTCAGAGACATGGCCAAGGTAAGAAAGGCTGAAAGACGACCACCACTGAACAAGACACACAAGCTGAAACGTCAAGACTGGGCCAAGAAATATCTCAAGACTGATTTTTCTAAGGTTTTATGGACTGATGAAATGAGAGTGAGTCTTGATGGGCCAGATGGATGGGCCCGTGGCTGGATTGGTAAAGGGCAGAGAGCTCCAGTCCGACTCAGACGCCAGCAAGGTGGAGGTGGAGTACTGGTTTGGTGTCAAAAGAAAGTTAAACCAAAAAGTACCTACAAATTCTAGTAGGTGCTATTGGCTTGAAGTTAGCCTCTAGTGTTGTATGCCAAATCCCCATTGAGTTCCTGAGTAGGTAAGGGCTAGTTCTTTTAGGTTTTAGCAGCCAACAAGATGGTATATTGGTCAGAATACAGGAAGGAAGACAAGAGGCTTCCAGTTTGCTGAACTGTCAAAGTCAGCTGGTTTATTGTCACAACACCGAGCATTTATTGTAATGCTCGGTGTTGCCAGCAGTATTTTCCAGTACATCTCCAGCCTTGGTGATGCTGTTCTCATATTGTTCCTCTGCCACTGAGAGTAGACCTTGTCTGGTTCTGTGGAGAACAGCTGGTTTATTCTCCTGCCTTCTATCTCTAGGTGTACCTCTTCAAGCAGCTGACCAAGGCTGTGAGTCTTTGCTTGGCAGTTTCCAAGGCCTCAGGTATGGACAGCTTGCTGTATTTCTTAGGCATCTTCTTCATTGCACCTTTCTGCAGCTCCGATACTTGGCTAACCTCCCTCCGTGCTACCTTGATTTTGGCCTGTAGTCTCTTTCTCCATGGAGGGTACTGCTCCTCATGGCTGTTCAACTTGTAGCTAAGCATCTTACTGATCACTGCTGCCATAGTGTAGATCAGCTGGTTACTCTCGGTAATAGTTTCGGTAGGTATTGTCTGTAGTTCTGCACTCACACCATCTAGTAGTTCTTCAGAAGGTACTTCATGTAGTCTTGGTGTACGTGTGTATATATATACATATAACTTACATATATATATAACTTTTTCCTTACTTGGTTTTTAGGTTTTTTGGGTGATTTCAGATCAATTGTGTTAATAGAGAATGTCAATTTAAAAAAATAATTTTAAAATCAGACACGTGAGATTGTGCTGAAAATAATGATACCAAACAAGGCAAGGTAAAAATAATTTAAAGGTCAAATATAAAGGTAAAATCAAAAGTAATCAAAAATGGCCAATTATACCCTGGACCATTCTTCTAGTTGTTATAATGCTCACTAGCTTCTGCTGTGGGCTCAGGCTTTTTCACATTCTGACCATTGCTGCCTGCCCATATGGTGTTTTTTTTTCAATGTGCTGACGAACATTTTTGCTAAGGTTACCGAAAATGGAACATTTCACATTCAGAATTACATTTCAGAATTATACAAAAAGGCCTTTTGCAGGGAACACAACATGGGTTAACAATTTAAAGCTGTTCACCTGTTCTTGATCAAGCCTTGAAAACTGGAGCTACTACAGGTGCTTTAACTTTTCTGGATTACTTAGAACCCCCTCTGTCTGCATAAAAGCAATGTTGGAACACACTGTGGTACCATAACCTCGTGAGCATCAGTCGAACAGTATAGTAATGCAGAAAGTAGTGTGTTGCTTCAAAGATGGTCAGAAAAAGGCAATTAACAATGGAAGAGAGACAGACCATCATAACACTTATGTAGGTCTTTCCTGCAGAGAAATTGCAAATAAAGTCAAGGTGTGAGTGAGTACAGTTCCTTCACCATCAAAATGCACTCAGAAACAAACTCTGACAGGAAGAGGTCTGGCAGACCCAAAGCCACAACTGAATCAGAGGACAAGTTTCTGAGCGTTAACAGCTTGTGTGATAAGCAGCTCACAAGACAACAGCTTCAAGCACAGGTTAAAAGCAGTCATAGTAAGCAAGTCTCAGTTTCATCTGTGAAGAGAAGACTTCAAGCTGCAGGTTTGACAGGATGTGTTGCCGCAAGAAAGCCATTGCTAAGATGTTCGAATCAGACCAAGAGGCTTGCCTGGGCCATGAAACGCCGTCAAGATCCAGTGTGTGTCCATGCTTATGTGTAGGTATTATGGACTGATGAATCAAAATCTTCAGTTCATCACGCAGGAGCTTTGTACGCCATCGAGTAGGCGAAAGGATAGTTCCACAGTGTGTGGCATCAACTGTCAGTGTAATAGTCTAGGGCTGTTTTGCTGGATCCAGGGTCGGTGACTTGTACAGAGTGAGGGGTACCCTGAACCAAAACAGCTACCACAGCATTACACAGGGCTATGCAGTACCCTCTGGTATGTGTCTAGTTGGTCAGGGGTTCGTCCTACAGGAAGATCATGACCAAAAGCATAAATCAAAGTATGCCAGAACTACTTCAAGGAAAAAGAACAAGATGGTAAGCTTGAAAACATGGAGTGACCAGCAGAGTCTCCAGACTTAAACCCCACTGGGGGTGGACAGAAGAGTGAAAGCAAAACAACCTACAACGTTGACATTTATGGGACCTTCTGCAAAAGATATGAAAAGAACTTTCTGAAGAATATTTGATTTCTATTGTAGAAAGAGTGCCACGAGTGTGTTCAGCTGTTATATCTGTCAAAGGTAGCGGCTTTGATGAGTCAAAAGTTTTGAATACATATTGATCCATAAATTGATTCCATGATTTCTTTTGTATACCTTTAAATGCTTATTTGTACTATGCTTTCATTTCAGATTGTAATGAAATATTAAACTTTATAATTTTCAACAAAAACTTGAAAAATTGGGGTGTTCTAAAACTTTTGACTGGTAGTGTATGTACAATACTAATTTTTTTCAGCAGGTTAGAAAAAACAAGTATCAGTTTAGCTTACAGTATGAAAACTGGAAATACTTGGGAAAAGCTAGCCTTGCTCTGGACCAACGCTCAAAAATTAGTCTCATCAGCTTACTAATTAAAATGTGTTTTTTGATTTACTTGGCAAGTATGGACATGATATTTGTGTACTTAGTTAATATCATCCTCCCTAATCTAACAGCACTCCAGGAATATGAACAGACACACAGCACCATGCTGATTGGCCAGAGTAGACTGTTAAAGATCTGAATTGGTGATGCTGACATGGCAACACTCACCCAATTTGCAGACCTTCAGGTGATATATCATGCAATCTCAGATGCCTTCCGTGCTAATGGCATTTCATTCGGTCTTATGCTAAATGTGCTAGTTTAATCTGCAGGTATGGGATGAAGAGAGGTGTGAGATGGTTTTACCTTGGGGACAAACAGAACCACCAGGGTGATGTAGACTGAGAAGACAATGGCTAAAGAGGCGAAGGCGAAAGAGGCATCCTGCTGGGAGGACAGAATCATGGTGACTGGAGCTGTGATCATACACAGTACCTGAAGAGAAGAATAAATAGAGTAGATAAGCTTAGCTTGTTTATTACAAAAATAAATCACAAGAAAACTTTAGTCTTAGCATAAATTTAAAAAAATAAGTGTAACAATTTCAACAGAGTTGACAACAGAGTTGACTATCACACTAGTAAAAAAGTGGAATGAAGTGGAATGATCACTTTGAATTCAGGTTTAATTCAGTCCAACTGTTTTCTACAGAACATTAATACAAAACCTGTGGTTTCAATTTAATGGTGATTTTGAAGACCAATGATGGGATTAATGGCGTTAAAAGTAATGGCATTACTAACGGCGTTACCTCTCCTCCATGCACCCCACTAAACAGCCAGACTCTCACTCAGTCACCCTCACCGAAGCCTCTCTTTTCCTGCCTTCTTTCCTTAAAATTCATACTCACCTTCTGTCAACCTTAACTCAGCTCCGAAATTAACCACCCTCTCCCTCAATTGCCTTCACGCCAGAGACTCTCAGTACGTTACTATGTCTACTATTTGTATCACTGTGTTCAATAAAGCTTTGTTAAAATCTTCATCTATCTGTCCCTTGAGTCTGTCTTTGGGTCCACTCCCACCTACTGGCCTCTCAGCCTTTGACATTACAAACTGGCTGAAAAAATGGACCTAACAGATGCAATTCGGACAGCGATCTCCAAACAGGGAGCAATAATTGGTGAACATGAGCAAATCCTGCAGTTTCAGGCAAAATCAGGTGCAAATCAATCAGTGACAGACAGTAGCTGCTAAACTCTCCCACTTAGTAGGTCTGCTGAGGGGAAAGACGCTGGCACGGGCTGAAGCTCATTTTTCATTTCACCCAATTATTTCCTGTCCATATAATGAGCTTCTTGGTGAGCTGACAAAGACTTTCACTCACCCAGTCAGGGGGCAGTGCGGGCCAATTATTACATTTATGGCAGGGCAAAATGTGATGTAGCAAAGTTTGTCATTGAATTGTGCAGTTGGAAGCCAGTTGGCCCGATCATTTGCTTCAGGATTTATTTTTGCAAGCCTTAAATGTTAGCCCTTCCACTCATGCTAGAACCTCCCATACCTGCCATTGGACTCAATAACCAGGTTTTTGCTCTATCACTCATCAAACGGAATCAGTTTATCTGATCTTGTCTAGAAACTGGGAGACCCTCTAGTTTTTCACCTTTCATTGTCCTGACACACCTCTGATCCTCGGTTACCCATAGTTAGAAAAACACAATTACCATATAGACTTCCACAGAAAATGGGTCCAAACTCCACATGTGTGCTTCTCTGGGATCCTCAGGGAAATATTCATCAAATTTCTCTGTCAGTTGTGAAAGGTGCTGACAGACAGAGACACTGAACTTCACCTGAGGAGAGTTTTCCAAGATCTGAGACAAAAGTGGAAACATGTCCATCCTCTTTTCCTGGGCCCTCTTAGTCCACAAAGCAAGTTTCTTGAAAGCTTCAACTTTGCAACAAAAAACATGTTGCTGTTTTTCCCTTGAAGTGAGATGTTCAGCTGGTTCAGCAGTAAAATAATGTCACAGAGGTAGGCACGCTTAGCTGTGAACTTTGAGTTGGCATAATAATGTGCAAGAGGAGATTTTTTTCTCTGTGAGAAAAGAAAAGACCTCATTCCTCAGTTCAAACAAACGCTTGAGGTCCAGTCCTCTTGAAAGCCGTCTCACCTCATTGTGGTAGAGCAGCTGGACACGATCTGCTTCCATGTCCTCACAAAGCTTGGCAAAACATCTGGAGTTCACACCATTATTTTTAATGAAGTTGATAGTTTTCACACTTACATCCATCACCTCGTGACATCTTTCTGCTGCAAGGCTTTCACGGTAGAGAAAACAGTGGATCTGTTTAGCTTCTGGTGCACTCAAGAATCTGTCTAATGACGCCGAGATGCCTGCCAGTCACTGAAGCTGCACCATCACTGCACACCCCAACACAGTTCTGCCAGTCCAGGTCATTCTCCATGAACTAGTTGTCAATTCATTCCTGAACCATGGCTCGTGTTGGCAACTCTCCACAAAACAACATGTCTTCATGCAAACTGCTATCCCAGCGATAATGAACAAAAACCAGCAGCATTGCACCATTCGTGACATCAGTGGGCTCGTCTTGTTGCAAAGAGAAAAATGGACTACTTTTTATTCTTTCCAGAAGCTGATGCTGTATGTCTAAGGACATGTCCGTGATACAGAGGCTCACAGTGTCGTTTGAGAGTGGGATGGATATTGGCTTCTTTGCAGCAGCCTCTTCGATCATCTCACGGCACATATCTACAGCGACAGGCAAAGTCAACTGCTCTGCTATAAGTGAAAGACTTTTTACTGTGTGCCACAAGTCTGGATATGAGGTAGATAGCTTTTAAAGCACATTTAGAGTTACCAGTAAGTGACAAAATAGACAATTTCTGCATCTGTTGTCTTTTCTTTTCTCTTGAATTATTTCACCGGCTGTCTTGGGATGTTTGGGTTCGATGCCGTTTTAATTTCGAAGGCTTCAGTGGATAGCATTGGTCCACACTCCACACATTGGGCTCTCGGGTCTGCCTCGTTTCCTCCATTCACAAACCCATACTTCAGGAAGTCAGGGTTGTACTTGCGCAAACATTTTGCCTTTGGGGGGGGGTCACTTTCATCTTATCTTTTCAGTTTTAGGAACTTCTTCATATATTTTGAAAACAGCAACCGGCAGGCAGAGTGTCTTCTTCTGCTTGCTTATTGAGGGTGATTAATTAAACCACTACCACCAAGCGGTGGGAAGCTGTATTATAACTGAGATTTTCATGGATAACAGTAGTGTCTTAAAATAATAACTTGTGATGTCCCGCTGCCCCCCAAAATGTAGCTCATGGTGTGGCTTCATGGTAAGAATCACTAGTCTAGACTAACTAAACTAACGCTGCAAACCGGTTCTGAGACAGGTGAGAACCTGACCTGCAGGAGCTCAATTCAATTCAATTCAAGTATTTATTGTCATTGTCAAGAACAATGAAATTGTGTTTGGAGCTTCTACAACAAATAATAATAAATACTAAATTCCCCTTAGACCCAAGTGTGACTATTTAACCCAGTGTGACTTCAGTGCAATGAGACGATCCTTAGCAAAAACATGAGAATATGACAGGTAATGTTCATGGGACATTCAAACAAAGACCTGAGAAATATGACAAAGTGCAACAGTGCAACCCGTTCAGTTATTGTACTGTGAGATATGATAAATGTCTATATTTCATACCAGTTCACAGCTATTAATAAGTTGGATATGGTTATTGTCCGTGAGAGGGGGGGCAGAGGGGGGGGGGGGGGGGGGGGCGAGTTCAGGAGCCTCACAGCCTGTGGATACAGGCTGTTGGCCAATCTGGACGTTCTGGCCTGTATGGACCTGTACCTTCTCCCTGAGGGCAGCAGGTGAAAAAGGTGAAAAAGGGTGATGTTGGTCCCGCAGGATACTGTGCACCCTCCTCAGACAGCGAGTGGGGAAGATGTTGCTAATCTCTGGCAGAATCGTTCCAATAATCATGCCAGCTTCTTTCACCACCCGCTGGAGTGCTTGCTGGTCGGCCTTGGTGCAGCTGGGGAACCACACTAGAAATCCGTACGTCAGAACGCTGCTGATGGCACAGTTGTAGAAGTTCAACATCAGAGGTCTGGGAATGTGTGCGCTCCACAGTCTCCTCAGGTAGTAGAGGCGCTGTTGGGCCTTCCGTACAGCTGAGGTGATGTGGTTGCCCCAGGACAAGTCCTCAGTCACAGTTACCCCCTCTGCTCTTCAGGACTGTTTTGAGCACACTGACTGGGACATGTTCAGGCAGGCTGCAAGAAATGGTGACTACACCAACTTGGAGGAGCACACATCATCTGTGACCAGCTACATCAAGAAGACTTTCATAATACGCTCCAACCAGGAACTGTGGATGACTGTAGAAGTGCCTGAGCTGCTAAAGACTTGAGACTCTGCCTTCAGAGTTTGTGACAAGGTGGCCCTGGGAACAGCGAGGGCCAAACTGTCTCGAGCCATCAGACCAGCAAAGCGCACGTATGGCAGAAGAATCTACAGCCATTTCCAGGACAGTGGCGACATACGGCACATGTGGCAGGGCATCACCAACTACAGGAAGATGGCACCTGCCTGCGATGGTGACACCTCCCTACCTGACCAACTTCTATGTACGTTTTGACGCTCAGAATAACGTGTTGGTAAGGAAGGTGGACAAAACAAAACAGATTGTTGACTTCAGAAGAGCACTGTCCAGTTAACTTTGATGGATCCTCTGTGGTGGTCGAAGAGCACCAAATTCCTTGGTGTTCACCTGGTAGAGAACCTCTCCTGGTCTCTCCACACCAGCTCCATAACTAAGAAGGCCCGACAGCATCTCTATGTCCTGCGAAAGCTGAGAAAAGCCCATCTCCCACCATTCATTCTCACCACCATCTATAGAGAGACTATCAAGAGTGTCCTGCGTAGCAGCATCACTGTCTTGTATGGTAACTGCACCGTATTGGATCGCAATACCCTACAGCGGATAGTGGGAACAGCTGAGAAGAACATTGGAGCCTCTCTTCCCTCCACAGACACATCACACCTGCTGCATCTGCAAAGCCACCAGCGTTGTGGAGGACCCAATGCATCTGGCAAGAGGTACCGGAGCTTTCACTGCCAGACTGCGGAACAGTTTCTCCCCCCAAGGCATTAGACTCCAGAGCGCCAGTGACTGGACTGACACACACACACACACACACACACACACACACACACACACACACCTTCATATATCAAGTTACTTTTTGCAACAATGCCCAGTCTTTTGCACACCCCACTGTCATTGTTGCAGTTTTCTTTTACACTGTTGTGTCATCACTGTCTTGTGTCTGTGTCATTCTGTCTGGTGTTGCACTGTCTTTGATTTGTTTTGTTGTTTTGGCAATTTTTGCACACTTGCACTTTATATAGTCCTGTGTTGATTGTCTGTATATATAAATTATACCTTATATGTCGCACAATGGTCTTGGAGGAATTTTGTCTCATTTCACTGAGTACAATGACTTCATATAGGAAAAAAAAAAAAAAAAATCACATATGCAGGACACCTTAAACTAGTTTTTTAATTAAGCAGCAAGGCAGAACAAAGTCGGGGCTATATCAAAACACAGGGACTAAACCCCAATTCAACCAGACCCAGAAGTGATCCGGAATTAAAACAGGACTACAACAGTTCAAAATCAGGACTACTTAGGACTTAACCAAAAACAGAACCAGAATCAAAACTAGATGATAGTAGCAGTAAAAATCATCATAGACCTGCACTACACTTATTTTTTAATTCTACCAAAGTACACTATTTAGATTCTTAAAAGTTTATATAATTATTTAGCCTTGTTGTGCAAACAAGCCTGAATAACTTAATAAATATAGAATTTGAAAAGTAACAAATGGTATCTAAAAAGTTACACTAGGCACTAGATACAGTGGCTTGCCAAAGTATTCGGCTACCTTGAACTTTTCCACATTTTGTCACATTAGATCCATAAACATGAATCAATGTTATTGGAATTCCACGTGAAAGACCAATACAAAGTGGTGTACACGAGAGAAGTGGAACGAAAATCATACATGATTCCAAACATTTTTTACAAATAAATAACTGCAAAGTGGGGTGTGCGTAATTATTCAGCCCCCTGAGTCAATACTTTGTAGAACCACGTTTTGCTGCAATTACAGCTGCCAGTCTTTTAGGGTATGTCTCTACCAGCTTTGCACATCTAGAGACTGAAATTCTTGCCCATTTTTCTTTGCAAAACAGCTCCACAACTGCCCTGTGATGGCCTCAGAGGTTGTCTAAGAGAATACTGGGAGCAACAACACCATGAAGTCCAAAGAACACACCAGACGGGTCAGGGATAAAGTTATTGAGAAATTTAAAGCAGGCTTAGGCTACAAAAAGATTTCCCCAGCCTTGAACATCCCACGGAGCACTCATTCAGAAATGGAAGGAGTATGGCACAACTGTAAACCTACCAAGACAAGGCCGTCCACCTAAACTCACAGGCCGAACAAGGAGAGCGCTGATCAGAAATGCAGCCAAGAGGCCCATGGTGACTCTGGACGAGCTGCAGAGATCTACAGCTCAGGTGGGGGAATCTGTCCATAGGACAACTATTAGTCATGCACTGCACAAAGTTGGCCTTTATGGAAGAGTGGCAAGAAGAAAGCCATTGTTAACAGAAAACCATAAGAAGTCCCGTTTGCAGTTTGCCACAAGCCACGTGGGGGACACAGCACACATGTGGAAGAAGGTGCACTGGTCAGATGAGACCAAAATGGAACTTTTTGGCCAAAATGCAAAACGCTATGTGTGGCGGAAAACTAAAAGAATCAGAATCAGAATACTTTATTAATCCCGAGGGAAATTAGGGTTACAGCAGGCAGCACGCTAATGGCGCATGTGCACTTACAAAGGAACCTTCTGACCAAACTTACACAAACAACACATTGGGAAGACATGCATCCTGCAGCATGTCTGCGCTGGTCCAGTCGACCGCCATCTTCCCCGGGTGGGGACAAGCATCGAAGGCGTTTTGAAAGGGAGGGGGGATGAGTGTGTATCAGTATATGTGTGTGTGTGTATGTGTCCAGAGTTCAGCTGAGACAGTGTCCTTCGCCCTGCTAGGCTAAGTAAACAGTGTTCCAGCCAACCCAGGTGGCCTTGCGTAGGATAGGAAGAACAGTCTAAGCACAGTCTGTTATCAGGGTGTTTTTGTTCAGCTCCAGCCTTGAGATCACAGCGGGCGCCGAAGGGATAGCCGCATGAAGTGATGGTGGTGTTTACTTTAGTGCGAACAACTCATGTGAATTTCAAAGCTGTTCTAACAGTCCGACACTGGTCTCTCAATCTCCTGTTGGAGAGCCGTGAGCTTCTCCATGATGTTATCAAACTTACGCTCCGTGATGTTGTCCTTCTTGTGCTCAAAGAGCAGATTCTGAGAACTCACGACCGCAGTGAGCTTCTCCAAGATGTAATCAATTTTCGCTTAGAGGTCTTATTCTGAGTGCTTCTCCGAGATGTAATCCAATTTTTGCTCAGAGGTCTTATTTTGAGTGTTCACGGCAGCCGTAAGCTTCTCCAAGATCTTATCCGTGCTGCGCCCAATGAGCCCATTTTGAGAACTCACCACTCGTCCCATCGATTCAATCCCAGCGGGCAGCCTTGTGGGGTTTTGAACAGCCGATTCCGCTTTCTTTAATCTTCGATGAGCCAGGGCCAAGCCAGCTCCGATCAGCAAGAACCCTGTTATCATGGTTCCGAATAGGTAGATGTCTTCAACACTCAGGCTCACCCGAGCCCAGACTTCTCGTTGAGAAAAGGGTGTCAATTGCATTCAGGGACCAGTTGATCAAATCCATAATTCCTCTTTAGGTTTTAGAGAACAGACTGTGAGAGAGTGTTCCAGGGAAAAGTAATACAAAATACACGAGACAAGACAAGGACACAAGAGGCTAAGCAGGGAAGATAAGGGGGAGAGGAGAGGAGAAAAGTGCGACCGCCTTCGCCAAGAGCCAAAGACACTGCACATCACTCTGCACATCACTCTGAACACACCATCCCCACTGTCAAATATGGTGGTGGCAGCATCATGCTCTGGGGGTGCTTCTCTTCAGCAGGGACAGGGAAGCTGGTCAGAGTTGATGGGAAGATGGATGGAGCCAAATACAGGGCAATCTTGGAAGAAAACCTCTTGGAGTCTGCAAAAGACTTGAGACTGGGGCAGAGGTTCACCTTCCAGCAGGACAACGACCCTAAACATAAAGCCAGGGCAACAGTGGAATGGTTTAAAACAAAACATATCCATGTGTTAGAATGGCCCAGTCAAAGTCCAGATCTAAATCCAATCG
Organism: Oreochromis niloticus; assembly: GCF_001858045.2. NCBI lineage: Eukaryota > Metazoa > Chordata > Actinopteri > Cichliformes > Cichlidae > Oreochromis > Oreochromis niloticus. Next base: position 37,139,158 of record NC_031985.2, read on the forward strand.
AGAATCTGTGGCAAGATCTGAAAACTGTTGTTCACAAACGCTGTCCATCTAATCTGACTGAGCTGGAGCTGTTTTGCAAAGAGGAATGGGCAAGAATTTCAGTCTCTAGATGTGCAACGCTGGTAGAGACATACCCTAAAAGACTGGCAGCTGTAATTGCAGCAAAAGGTGGTTCTACAAAGTATTGACTCAGGGGGCTGAATAATTACACACACCCCACTTTGCAGTTATTTATTTGTAAAAAATGTTTGGAATCATGTATGATTTTCGTTCCACTTCTCAAGTGTACACCACTTTGTATCGGTCTTTCATGTGGAATTCCAATAAAATTGATTCATGTTTGTGGCTGTAATGTGACAAAATGTGGAAAAGTTCAAGGGGGCCGAATACTTTTGCAAGGCATTGTATGTAGCATCTGGCTACAGCACCTGGTCCAGAAGGCGCTGGAAAGTGGCGGGGGGCTCCAAACAAGCCAAACGGAAGCGTGACAAATTGGTACAAACTGTACGGAGTGGAGAAGACCATTTTTTCCTTGGACTCTGCAGACAAGGGACTCTGTCAGTAGCCCTTGGTTAAATTCAGTGTTGTAAAAAAGCGAGCAGTGCCTATCTGGTCCAGGAAATCGTCGACCGGGGGCAAGGGATATAAATCAAGCTGTGAAACGAATGAAGACCCACTCACACAGCTTGCACGTTGCTATATGTTTTATAATGTATGTTAGAACACCTTCTGTCTGAGCAGCTTTCCAGCTGCCACACTGCTCTGCAGCACACACACACCACACCTCAGGTCCCGGCACATCTTTTACAGGGGAGACATGATTAGATGATCGAGCTCACGTGTCTGTGTCAGCCTCCCCTGACACCGCACCCTGATCCCACTGCTCCACCCTTCCCCTGCCGCTGAGCCCCCCCGCCACATGCCCCTTTTCCTCTTTTCCTCTGTGTACCTAGGAGGGAACCATTGAGGTCACCAGAAGAGGATCCAACCACTGGGAGCAAAGGATGTGAAACACCGACCCAGTGGGATGAAGTATCTTGAGCCATTATATAGAATCTTATAGATAATAGCATCAGGCAATCATAAATTAAATGGTAAATGGCCTGTATTTGTATAGCGCCTTACTTAGTTCCTAAGGACCCTAAAGCGCTTCACACTACATTCAGTCATCCACCCATTCACACACTGGTGATGGCAAGCTACATTGTAGCCACAGCTGCCCTGGGGCGCACTGACAGAGGCGAGGCTGCCGGACACTGGCGCCACCGGGCCCTCTGACCACCACCAGTAGACAACAGGTGAAGTGTCTTGCCCAAGGACACAACGACCGAAACTGTCGGAGCCGGGGCTCGAACCGGCAACCTTCTGATTACAAGACGAACTGCCAACTCTTGAGGCAGTGGCAGTGGCAAAGCCTTACACAGGCACCATCCTGTGAAAATGTTGATGATTATGAAACCATTTTCAGTGTATTAGCATTTGACTGCCTGTAAAAAGAGTTTCAAACCAAAAGCTGAAACCTTACTTGTCTTTTAAACTTAGAGGAATACTTCATAATCTGTCAGGTAAAATTTGACAATTTTTACTGTGTGCTATACATAGTAAGTAAGAAACATAGCACATTTCACAGATAAAAATCACAAAGTGCTTTACAGTAAAACCAGAAATATGAATAAAATAATATAAAATAGTGAAAGATTAATTAAAAGCTCGTTTGTATAAAAATGTCTTCAGCTGCTTTTTAAAGGAGTCAGTGGAGAACTGATGTTTCAGAAAACACTTGATTCATACAGACAGTAAAAGATCTCTCCTAGATAGATACGACATGAACCATTTTAAAACAACACCAGTAATCCCGAACAAGTCCTTCCACCTATTTATCGTGATGCTGTGATCAACAGTATCAAAAGCAGAGGTGAGACCCAATATAACCAGAACGGTGTACTCTTCAGAGTCTGTTGCCATCAGAATGTCACTAGACACTTTAAATAACGCGGTTTCAGTGGAGTGCAATTTGCGGAAACCAGACTGGAAAATGTCCAGAACATTGTTTTTCTCCAAAAAGTTGTTAAGTTGTTCTGCGACCGTTTTTTCCAAGATCTTTGACACCAATGGTAATTTTGATATTGGCCTGTAACTGCTTGGAAGAGATGGGTCCAAATTTGGTTTCTTTAATATTGGTTCAACAATAGCTTGTTTACAATAGCTGGGAACTGAGTCAGTATAAAGAGAAGTATTAATTATTTCCAGAATACAGGGGCCAATAGAGTCAAACACACTAATGAAAAATAATGAAGTTTTTACAATCAGATTTAGTATAGATTGGTACAGGAGGAATATCAGGAGAGACAATATTCTTAATATAATTTAATTATATAACCCGTGTACACGTTAACCTGTCTGAATAAAGACGCTCAGACAGGTTAACGTGTACACGGGTGAGCCTGAGGGAGACTCGCACTGCGCAATAGTTGTCAGCCTTTTTATTCATAGCATTCTCAGAGACGTACAGGAAGAGATAAAATAGACCCGTGCTGCGTGCAGGCTTCCTGTGGAGTACAGAGTGTATGTAACTTCCCCATTTAGGAGTCTGCACAAAATGTGACTTACCTTTTAAGCTTAATACTGAAAGAGCAAACATATTTAGATAAAGAAACGTACTTTTAAGCACAACATAATAAAAATCCCAAAATCCTAAAAAATCTCTTAACATTCCCTCCTGTTGTTTGATCTTTCCTTCTATATATGTACATAGCAACCACTAACAGTGCATCAGTCTATGGCCACTTGTAGACATTTTTAGCCAAGACATCATAAAATAGTGGGTTTTGTGAGTATGTTATATCCAAGTGTCTATCTCATTATCATCTTCATCATTCTGTGATAGGGTGATGTAAGCATGAATTGAAGCAGTTACCATTTTTGATACCATGTTCTTCAAACAAGGTATGACACATGAAGTGAAAAGACACAATAACAGTATTATAACACCAACAAAAACAAGTCCTTTAATCAGCAGGGACTTCCAAGAGCCGCTTAAAAGCCACGTAAGCCAGTCTTCTGTATTTGTGGCATAGTCTCGTTGTTGTGCATCCCGAAGTTGTCTGAGTGTTTTCAGAGCATCAGTCATGTTCGGTGAGTGCACATTATCTGGAATGTATGTGCAACATGTGTTGTTAAAGAGGACACATAGTCCGCCTTTCTCGGCGAGAATCATGTCCAATGCTGCCCTGTGTTGCATTACTGCAATGCGCAGAGCGTCAATTTCCTGATCCCGTTCGTCGTTGAATTTACATGAAGCATTCAGAACCTTTTGTCTTTCAGTCCAAAGTTTAAATTCCTCTGGGACATCGGAACCCCATATGGAATCATGCTGCTTGAGGTCTGGGGTGCTTCGTCTTTTCCGTGTTGTTGACGTTGATGTTGACGTGGCGTCCATGGTTGTCTTGAAAGTGTGGTCAGATATGAAAATGGGAGCGCACTGACCTGTCCAATTCCCAGGAAGGATATCCCAGGCCATCCCTTGCACCCAGAAGGTGCCATTTGAGATGTTGCTGCTCTTCACGGGCCCTCCAGGAGCGTGTGTCTGTACTGCTTTGCAGTTGGTGGTGGTGTTTCCCATTGGCGTGGATCCGTTCTCTTGGCGGTAGCATAGGCTGTGGCTCAAATTCCCATTGTTTTCAAGAAAGACTGGGAATGATTTAGCCTTACTTCTGTGCTTCACTTTCAGGTCAACCCAGAACCATTCGTCACATGTGCCATTTCGTAGTTCTATCTGGAGAGGTTCATTAATGTGTCTATAGTTTGTTGTGCTGCTGCTTTTGCTGCTTGATCTGCAAAGTTATTGCCTTTAGTGACCTCTGAGTAGCCTTTCTGGTGTGCAGCACATTTACCTAATGCTAACTGTTTTGGCAATATCAACACTTCCAACAGTGCCTTCAAAAGATTTCCATGTTGCACTGGGTTGCCAGTAGAGGTAACCATCCCCCTATTCTGCCAGATTTTTGCAAAATGATGCACAGCAGCAAAGACATACTGGCTGTCAGTGTATATGTTTATGTCTCGGTCTTCATGCAGTTGACAGGCACGTATGACGGCCGTGAGTTCTGCACTCTGTGCAGAGTGTGAGGAAGTTAGTGCCTTTGCTTCTAAAACTGTGTCTACTGTGGTTACCGCATAACCTACACAGTTCCGCCCAAGGCTATTTTTGGACGCTGAACCGTCTACAAAGATATCAACGACACCAGCCTGTGGGGTGCCGTGAAGGTCAGCGCGTGATACAGCATACAGCAATTCTGATGTGTGACAGTGTAAGCTCATAGCTCACAGCTCTAAAACTAGGCATCAGCAAATCATATGCCCAAATCATTATGTGTCACTGTGCTCCACAAGTATGATCACAAATTTGTTCTCCAAACTTACTAAGCAAACAAACAAGCATCAAGGCTTTGCGTTCATATTAATTGAGTGTAAGCTGCTTTCTTCATTGCAAGTATTTATTACAATACGGTTTAATTCATGCATCTTATCACTGAGTTCTAAATTCAAACTATCTCCTCTGACCCTTTCCAAAAATAATTTCACATATAACAACTTGAGTATGTGTTGTCTATTCATTAATATAGTTGTCAATTATTTCTGTCATTATTTTGCCTTCTTTTGTTTATGACATGGCGGACATCTCTAAACAATGATGAGCTCAGCCTTCAATTTCAACCCAATTATACCCTGTATTCTTGCACTCGCACTTTCCCAATTAATCTATGCTTTTGATGCTGTACTCAAGGTTCCAGGTTGAGAGAAATCCACCTGTATTGACACACTAAAAGCATACAATCAATATCATTATCATTACTTTTCCTAAAACATTCGCCTCATCTTCTTAGAGTTTAACTCGTCTGTTACTCTCTGTGAGCTGTCTTGACACACCACAGGCACACATATTTCCTGTTTCTGCAGACACTTCTAAATAGAGCCCTTTCAGACATCAGGCATCATCACACACACTGCCTTTTCTCTCAAACTTCCACTCGTTCACTCACTCCACTATGAACCTTTGTAGTATTATACTTACTTATGTTTTATTATTTTTGTACAAATCACACCCAATCACTCAAAACCTACTACTCACAGCATTTACACAGTTAAAATCACTCGAAATATGCTTTCATATTGTAATGAATTCAAACTCTATTTATACAATTGTAGTGAGCAAAACCAGCAAGCGCGTCACCGCTCCTCATTAGCTTGGTAGTGTCCACATATTTATTTAATTCAGCTTCTCAATCTTGTAGCTTTAGCTGTTGTATACAGGGTTTGGCTCATTAGTTGTTAGTATAGGTTTGCTCTTCAGCTCTTCATCTTAACAAAGTCTCATCTAAGATGACAGGTTTATAAGCAGGTCAAGTGTCTCTATGCACCTGATTAGTGTAGTTCATTGTACTGAGTTTGAGCAAACCTTAAGCTTGAATCAGACTACTTTCAACAATCTTCCACCTCACATCATAACTGACTGAGGTGCCTCTTCTTATTAATAGTATATCATTATTAATGTTGTCATTGTATTGTTTTTCCTTTTTTATAACAGCAAGAGTATATTACAATACACTACTTTACTACTTTACTACTAATATACAATAGTATATTAGTTTATATTTTATTATGTATCCATCACGGGTCTGTGTGAATCTGCAGCTTCACACCTTCCCAAGCTGGAGACATTTGCTTTTCCTTGGCTGAACAATGACGCAGCCGTAATATACCTCATGCATCTCTCTTTTTTATTTGATATATTTTCGTGTGAATTATCTGGTTTCATGCATTCTATTCATTCTAGGCACGGTCGTCATGCCAACTATGTTTCATTGTTAATACCAGTTTACAGGTTGTTAACCTTCCTATTATCTCCTATTATCATGCTTATCACTAGATAAGCTCTGCTTTAATTTCAGTTAACCTTAATTTAACCTTTTGTTTATTCCACTTCATTCCACTTTCCATGCTTTAATATATTACAACTCTTGTGTATGCTTTGATTGCTTTTTAGCTTCCTTTTCAGTATTTATTTCTGCTTGGAGGGTTTCTTATAATTTAGTCAATGCATTTTCCCTCCCACGTGGGACATTTAGGTTTTCTTTGGATTTCTCCATCTATATGCACTAATTTCTCCGGCATCTGGACATTTCTTTTCTAACCACTGCTCATCAGCAGTGAGTTACCCATTTTAATCCTCTTAATTTTAATACTTTACAACTACACAACTGCGGCACCTTCTCTGGCACGAGAATCGAGAGAGGTAGTTGACACGGCCTTCTACTTTCAAGCTATTCTTGAAAGCGGTGTCATCTTTATGTGATGAAACACGACCTGTTTCTCTCTTTTCACCAGTACTTGGGTGGCCAACAGCAAACAAAATAGTGGAATAGTTCAGCCTCCTTATTGTGCTGTAAAATCAACTTATTCCACCAACAAAAATAAAACAACAACAATACCTTTTCAACGCGTACTACGTCTTACGGACCAGGTTTATCTAAAATAGCTTCCAGCCCCTTCTAGGCGAGCGTTTACTTCTAGAAACCCTTCTAAAATAGCTTCCAGCCCCTTTTTCAGGCGAGCGTTTACTTTTAGAAATCCCCCTAAAATAGCTTCCAGCCCCTTTTTCAGGCGAGCGTTTACTTTTAGGAATGCCCCCTAAAATAGCTTCCAGCCCCTTTTTCAGGCGAGCGTTTACTTTTAGGAATGCTACCAACCCCTCTGGGCGAGCCGAGCCTAGACGTTTTACGCGAGGTGTCTGAGTGTTAATATTCACCTGGTTGCTGATTCACTGCCGGTCTCTCAGGTCTGCCTCATCGACCCCCACCGCTGTGGACCACTTATAAGAACGCTGGCCAGAACCCGAATTCACGTCTCTGGACTTTATCCTGTACCTGGACAGGAGCTGTCGACAGACTTCAGTGCGGGCTTCTCACGACGGCAGGACTCGATGAGGCTTTCCCGTGGGGTCACACAAAAGTGCTGTGTCCCATCCGGCTCGAAGGACCAAGAAATGTCAGGAGTTTTCCTGTTTTGCAACTCAGGTCAGAATAAAGACGCTCAGACAGGTTAACGTGTACACGGGTGAGCCTGAGGGAGACTCGCACCGTGCAATAGTTGTCAGCCTTTTTACTCATAGCATTCTCAGAGACGTACAGGAAGAGATAAAATAGACCCGTGCTGCATGCAGGCTTCCTGTGGAGTACAGAGTGTATGTAACTTCCCCATTTAGGAGTCTGCACAAAATGTGACTTACCTATTTAAGCTTAATACTGAAAGAGCAAACATATTTAGATAAAGAAACGTACTTTTAAGCACAACATAATAAAAATCCCAAAATCCTAAAAAATCTCTTAACAGTATTAAACAACACTTTGGGATTTTTCTTTTTTGAAGCTATTAGATTACCAAAATATTCAGTTCTGGTATTTGTATCATGTCATTAAGTGAGAAAACTGATTCCTTGAGATGTACCCTAAGAACCTTGAGGTTGGAAGCCTTCTATAAACATTCTAATTTGCGACAATATTTTCTAAAATTTTGAATATTTTCATTTATGCAGGGACAGAAATTTGAAGAATTGACAACACTTTGTTTCAGAGGTGCGACTGTATCTATAATAGATTTTCATTGATTGATAAGTGAATCAACGCCATTATGAGCCATGTGAGGGTCAAACATGGCAGAGAACCTAGCAACATCCTGGTTTATAATCTGCCTTTGGATCATCAGCTTAGGAGGTGAAGGATCAAAGTAAAATGACAAATTAAAAAAATATGCAGCTATGGTCACTCACATGGACATCCTCCACACATACGTCATGTATATTTAAACCCAGGGAGAAAACGAGATCCACTGTGTGGCCCTTTGTATGAGTATGAGTGGGGCCAGAAACATGCTGCTTAAAGTTAAAAGACTCAGTGATAGCGATGAGCTCAGCAGCAGTGTTACAGGATGCATCATCAATATGAAGGTTTAAATCTCCCAGTATCACAACCTTCTCCAATTTAATGATGGAAGGACGTTAAATTCAGTTAGAAAGACCCTGGCAGGTCCAGGAGGTTGATAGATTAAAATACAATGAAAGGTTTTCAGAGAACCGACCTTCATCATCTGTGATTCAAATGAAGAAAAAGAGTCCGAGGTCATCAGTCTGCATGTGATTCTGTCCTGGTAAACAGCAGCAAGTCCTCCACCATGTCCCGAAAGACGCGGAGTTCCAATGACAGAGCAGCTAGCCGGGCAGATTTCATTCAAGTGGACATAATCCTTTCTGCCACATCTCAGTTAGACACATAAAATCTAATAAAATTTAATAAAGAGATCATTTAGAATAAATAATTTGTTCGTTATGGAGCGAACATTAAGCAGGCCGAACCGAACTGATGACGGTTTATCTGCGAAATCAACAGCTGAATGCAGCGGCACTTGAATTAAACACCTGTGGACACCTGTGGACCTTCCGGGCAGGGCGGCAACTCCAGAGCTGGGAAAAACCTTGATTGGTGAGCAGACATAGCTGTCATCAGCAAAACAGAGAACGGATGACGGACGCAGGGTGAGCAAACTGCTTTCGAGCCATGGGGCCCAAGTCCCAGGTGGAGGCGCAACATCCCCAGCAAACGACAGGAGAGGAACTGGTCGCAGGCACCGGGAGTCTCCCCACAGCCAAGAAGATAGCCTCCGGTACCTTCTCCGTTTCACCTGGATGCCGCCCCTCGTTCCCCTTTTTCGTCTCTTGGGGGTGGAAATCCCATGGGTTGTGCACAGTAGCACGCACTCAGGTGAGGAACACACCAAAGGAGGAGGAAAAGTTTTCCTGTAGCTCTCCCAGCTGTCACAGTAGCTCTCCATTGAATCTTTGATTTTAACAGTGTAACCCAATCATAAATTGAAGCAGCAGAAGCAAAGTCAGAACACAAAAGAGCAAAAATTATATTGCAAACGACGACTGACGACAGTGAAAAACTACACTGTTGCCTCCAGCAAGCTGTAGCAGTGGCAAAGCCAAACACAGGTGCCATCTTGCCCGAAAACACGGTGGTGTTTCCTATACACATAAAAAAGCTCAACAACTGACTATTAAGAATTTTTAAATTCTGCTTGTTGTTCCATCATTTAGAAGCTGCAACCTCAGTAACAGCCTTCTTTTCTCTCAGAGTAAGGAATAACAAACCTTAAAGGAACCCTATGGGGTGGAACTAGGCCATTATTGTTACTCAGTATTGTATGCCTGAAAAGTAACTCTCTTAAGTGATTTTCAAAGAGAAAATTAACCTTCTGTACATTGACTGATTCCTCTTCAAAAAATCAGAAGATAGTAGACTTCTACAAGAAGCAAGCAAATATGTGAGCGTAACACTGCCTAACAAAAGTCCTAATGTGGAATATGATTTGTGTATATTTCTGCCTATGACTTTATTTCTGATGATGAGGACACAACACAGCTGTGTCAGCTTGGGTATGTGTTGTGGCACAGCATTGTGCAACATGTGTGTCCAGCAGTTGTATAGTATAGTTAGTCCGCAAATTGGGCTGGATGTGAGCATTGCCATCAAGGATGACAGAGCTTTCTCAGAAGGGCATGAACAAATAAATGCCAATATGACCGCTGAGAGTAGTAGCACTGGTAAAGGACAGAAAGTGAAAGACCATGCCTGCAGACTAACACAGCCCGGAGAGAGGAATGCTACTGAGAGTTACATTACCTTGGCTCCTAAGAGGTACTGACAAATTCACATACTAATCAGACTTTTGATATGGTAAGTTTATATAGTCTCCCAGGCACAGAGCCCACAGTCCACAATAAGACAGATTTATTTCTGAGATTAGCCTACAGTGGCACACACAATATCTTGGGCTTGTGGGTTGTAGTTAGTGGGGAATGAATGTTGTCCTCTTAGCTAACTCTCCATAACACTCAAAGTCAAATTATAAATAAAGATTTAATAGTGTGTTTAATCATTTGTTGTGGCTGAGGGTGTCTCTCTCTCTGCCATCTAGTTGTTCTACACATACAATATTGTATTAATGAATGTATTCTGCCAAATTGAGTTCCTCAAAATGTGCACTTTTGTAGAATTCAAAACAGTCATCATTAAAAGGGCCTTTCCACCATAAGTCCTCGACTCTACATCACAGCTAAGAGAAAATGAATAAAAATGAATAAATGAGTGCTATTTCCTAATATTCCATTATTTTTTATTTTTAATTAAACATAAATCAAAATATATGTTTGATCCATATATGAATAAGAAATGTAGTTTGATTAGTGAAAATAACTGCTCTAATGTGAAAGCACGTGTCAGCTTGAACCAGCTCATGAGCCAGCTTCAACCTTGGCATATTTGTGTGTGTTTGGAGGAACGTAGGAAGATACGAACTGTGTTGCCAACTCATCATACACATAGTCCTAAATCAGATAGATTCAGGATTATGGATAGATAAAGATAGCATTAAGCAAAGGTGATTCTAGGATCAGAGCTTTGGGGGTGCTGAGCACCCGGAGAGCTGCCCAGTCAGGCAAGATAAATTTTACTCGTCACGATGAGACTTCTTCCCTGTCTCTGTCAGGCCAAAAAATATTTCAACCCAATTTGTTTTACAGATTCTTTATAGCAGCTTTAATATAGGGAGAACACAACTTCCAGATTGTATGAGTAAAATTCGGTTTTTGTTCTTTGTCAGTTTATAACAGTTTCTGTTTTGCCTGTCACTATTCCCTGTCTGTTTTCTTACCTGGTTCCTGACCTTGTACTTTCTCCTCATGTTCCCCTCTTTCCTCTCTCCCTCTTTGGACTGACAATCATACACAAATAGATTGTATTTAGTTAGATTCAATTTGAAAAAATTACTATTAAGATCATAAATAAAAAATTTCACTCTCAGTGTACTTTCAACCAAAAGGCAAATAACCAAACCACATGTAAATCTAATGAGAGATATAAATATTGAAACACTGATCCAACATTATTCTTGATTGACAGATTATTTGATCTGAGACTTTTACCTGAATGTGGTTCCTGTTTTTGAAAAAACTTTCTTATATCCATTATGAACCTGGCTGTCTCTCTGTACACACACACACACACACACACACACACACACACACACACACACACAACAGGAGTTACAAGGTTAATGGGCCTCAAGTCAGTTAACTGGTTAGTACCTTGGGTTTAATATTGGCACATAAAATAACCAGCTTCTCTCATTCCATTTCAAACAGGACAGTGGTAACAACAGTATGCTATGGACAATTTTGAGTTTTAGATTTTAAATAGGCTGTATAAATTTCAATGGGAGCAACAGGATGGTCAAATGTCGCTGATTTTACTACAGAGTAGGACGGATTGTAGGGTAAACATCGTCTGAAAACACGTTTTCAACACTGCAGGTTACCTGGGTGTAATGTTTTTCAGCTAAAAAGAAACATGGTCTGACTCCTACCTAACTATATAAGAGTAACTGAAGGTTAAATGCAGCTAACATGTCCTGTTTTAAGCCAGGCACTCACACCTTCACTCCGCTGTGTCACAGCCACCATCGCTCTGGCAGAAAGGGCGCTAGAATCAGACCATGGGAGAGGCGAGCTGGAACAAATCATTTGGGGGGGGGGATATCTATACTTTTGTTGTTAAAATATTACGTCTCAACCAAGTACTGCATGGTTTTTATATTTTCAGTAGTGTGTCACACAAACAGCAAATATCGTCAAAAAAGTAAGAAATCTTTGGGGGTGCTTTGATTCATTTTGGGGGTGCTGAAGCACCCCCCAAAATGGGCTAAAACACCCCTGGCATTAAGTATTTTAATTGTTAACCACAGAACCATGATTTATATGGCGTATTACTGATGGTTAACACAGTTGCACAATCACTTAATACTGATCAAAATACAGCACAACATATTAAACACAAATACTTACTGAGGTTTAATTATGCTCAGTTGCTCATGTTGAAAAAATAAAACAAATAAAAATAAATATGTTAAACCAGTATAATGGCTCAGTAAATGGAATAAGAGTGATTCAGGCCTCACTGTGAATCTGTACAAAGTCTGACCTTGGTGTGTATGTGTGTGTGATGTGATTAGACCTGCAAGGCTACTCAGGTTTCTTCTTATCAGGGCTAGCGGGGAAGACGCCTGGTTGATTTCAAAGCCACCCACATCAGTTTCAACTGCAATCCTGTTTAGGGGTTTTGTGAGCCTACCGATAGATAACGGTAATCTCTTTTTGAATTTGAAATCTGGAACACAAAGCCTACAATGTGGTTGAGTTCTTCAAGTTTATTATCGCTGATCAACATTTCTTCTTTTCATACTGATATGTATGGTTCACTCAGTCAGAACATGGTTTCTCACACAGCGCTAAATGCAGAGCCTATGACTGGATTCACAAACATCGACTGGGTTCCAAAGCAAATATAGTCATAGCATTAAGAAGAATACATCAGAATCTAGTAGCACAATTTTAACAAAGTATTTAATATTAACATTATTTGATTAGTCTTCAATATTTGGAAACCAGGGTTTCTTCTCGGGCTTAGAATGAGCTTTTTGTATGCATAGGACTGTGACTGTATACAGAAAAAATACTGCACTTTGCACTCAAGTATATTCATAATAAATCACTGGTTTCTAGCTGTTTGGAGGATTTCAATTAACAGTAAATATGCAAAGTTATGCTATAATATTATTGATTATGCAACTCACTAGTGTATATATAAACTCATTAAAAATACTTCCAGCTGTAACATTAAAATTAAAAAAATGACTCAGTAGTAATGAATGAATATTGTACAGTATATGTGAGCTGGAATGCTGATTCAGCATATAAAGTACTTCTTTTTTGGGTAGTTTAAATATATTTTTATGTTAACAATGTGTGCACTTAAGCTAATGTAGGACTTTAAATGCACAACTTTACTTGAGTATTTTTACACTAGTAGTGGTATCTTTCTTTAGCACAGGATCTGCGATTCTACTGCCAAGAGCAGAAAACACAAATAAATTAATAAAAAGACGCAACCCCTCCGGAGAGGCCATCTGGCATTTTAACGTTCCAATGTCAGGATGGGGAGAACTGAGTTAAATGTGAACCTTTTTCTTTTTTTTTTTTGTTCATAAATGTTCAGATTAATGACATAATTAAGGATTAGCAGCCTTTTTCAGTCTATATGGAGTTCTAAAGATGGCCCCAGAAATTAGTGATTTGTATTGTCAATCAAGTCGTAGTGACAAAACAATATAACTACAAGAGAAGACTGAGGTAACTTGCTATATTTTGACCTTTTCCTTTTATCAGGTTGTCTTCCTCATATTTCTTTAGATAGCTCTTACTTTGGCCTTTCTTCACTAAAGGACAACTTTAGCTCAGCTGTTTTGAACATGTCAAACATTTCTGTGGCTGTGTGGGACTTTGGGAAGATTAGTTTTATTTTGTGCTTGCAGGTGATTGCTTAAACATCTGTCTTTCATTGTAGGCTAACTTTAACTAATCAGATTAATGAGCCGTAGGACATGGGGCCTGTAAAAATAAAAAATAAACCACATTGTGAGGGGCTTTGAATGCTAGCAAGCAGTTAGTGTAGCTAAGTGCTGTGCGCAGTAACTATTTTTGCCCTCTGAAAAGATATTGCCAGCAAAAACCACCTCCAGGGAGTTGCTTTGAACTTACAGTTCAATAACTTATATTATTACTTACAATCCCCACAAGGAGACTTGGTAAGCAAACTGCCAAATAAAAGTCATACATGTCACACAAAGCGTTGCACACACCACCTTCTCTCTCTCTTTCTCTCTCTCTCTCTCTCTCTCCCTCTCTCTCTCTCTCTCTCTCTCTCCCTCTCTCTCACACACACACACACACACACACACACACACACACACACACACACACACACACACCACTTTAAACTTACGGCAACATTATAGATGGCCATGCCAACAGCACGATGATCATTGATTTTCTCTGTAGAGATGGACTTGGTCTCATAGGCCAGGAAGATGCCAAGCAGCAGTAGTAAGCCTTTATAACCATATACCACACCTGCAGATTGATTAGATAGTAGCAGTGAGGAGCAATTCAGCTTGTATTTGCTGTTTTGGAATAGGTAATATTTCAAACAGATCCAGTATATGGGTCAGTTTTACTATAAGGACTGCAGTTCTGACTGTCTTTTAACTTGGTTGAAATGCACTGCAAGTGCAAGCAACTATTTTGATAAAAAGAAAATTTGAGAGAAATAGTGAAGGCACGTTGAGCTAGTGTTCTGCTCACCAAGCCAGGTGTTCATCTTTTCTGAGTTGCAGTGCTCCAGTAAGGGCTGGATCAAAACATCAAGATCCCCTTTGGGAGCTTCTCTGGTAAATTTCTGCTCCAATAAAAAAAGAAAAGAAAAAGAAAAACAGGTAAACACAATAAACACACAGGTCAAGAACATCACCAGCTACAAATTCAACAGCCTAGGATTGTGTAATGTTCTAAAAGCCTAAATGTTTGACTGGAAATAATGGTAATAATTAGAATAAAAGGTAAACTAGTAAATGTTTGTTTTAGTTAATGAATGTTTGTCTCACAAGATTTATATGGCTCATGAAGATTTACTCATGAAAGTGCTCCCTTTTTAGTACATGACAATTTGAAACATTACCATTGGTATTAATCAAGATGGCACTATGTTGTATAAAAAGAATTTGCAAGGAAAGAAAAGACCTATGAGTCTTATGAAAACAAAGAAAACAAACGTTTACAAGTAAAGCAAAGTTATCTACATGGGTACTCACAAAAAACTGTTACAACTAAACCAAAAATGAAAATGCTCATACCTCCACTGTGATGTGCAAAGGATCAACAATCTGCCAGATCATGAGGGACAGGATGTCGATGCCAAGCAGAACGCCAACAGTCGCATAGAGTTTCCATGGTTCCAGGTGCTGCTGGGAAACAGGGTAGTGGTGATCACTAAAGCAGGATGATGAGGGATCAGAAAAACACATAAATCCTCTCTTTTTGATTTTGTGAGAGAGGGATTTATGAAGCCATAAGTAGAATGGACCAAACTGGATGTGAAAACAATAATCCATCATTAACTGAGGCCAATTCAATCTACCCTCTAAGCACTTGGTCATGGCAGGGGAAGAGACAAAGGGACCATACTGATGAGCACACACAGCTACCTTACTTAGTCAATAAATAAGTGTTTCTTATGCTTTTAGCTTAAAAGAAAGGGAAAAAAAACCCTGAAGATTTTAAGGGACCAGCTGCAGCTCTGTAAAGAGGATTGATTTTGCTTCATTATTCCTAGAGACCAAAGCTTTTGGGCTTTTCAGAAAGACACAACGGCAACAGAGAGATATGATCTGCTTGTTGAACAACACAACCACACAATAGATACTGACATTCTTAGACCGACTACTCTCTTTTTCTGTGTTTTACATTTAGAGGTGTTGAGCAGCCACTACTTGAAATATTATTTACACTTTCTATTAACTTAAAATAGACTTTCTCATTTCCATGTATTTCTACAGAATCTAATACAAGCATGTTTATTTATTAGACGACAATTGCCAGTGGCCTTCCAGTGTAGAGCATAGTGCAGCTAACTTCTCAGATTAACTCTCCAGGAAATTGAATGCACCACTCCATCAAACCATCCCTAAATCCGTTCAATGGAAACAGATTGTGGTAGTAAGTGTCTGTCCCAGAGTTTGTGTCCTGGAACCAAATTAACTGTTCTTTGAATAAACCAAGATTGCTCAACCTAATCTTAGTCTTGGATGCGTTTTTCTCTCATATAAATGTGATGCTATGAGACAGACCATTTTAAAAACAACAAAAAACAAAACAAAAACAAACAAACAGAATCGTGGATGCATTTGGCAGGTTATGCTTATTGGGCTCTCTTCTCCTCGCTGTCTCCTGCCTGCCTGGGCGGAGCTCATTATTGGGCTCCCGCCTTTGGCCCACACACCTGCTCTGATTGCCACTACCTGCTGCTTTTTAGTCCTGTCTCCTCGGCCACTATTTGAGGCTGTGAGCGTATCATAGCAGAATTGTTGAACAACTTAATCAACTTAATCAACTTGTTTAAGGCACAGGTTAAAAATTGGTTATGGACAAATCAAGTGTGTGATCATGTATAAGTTGTATAGTTTCAATGTTTTACTTGGGAATAGAATGGTATGTATGTGTGAGTCTGGTGATGGAGTTCTTATTATGTATGAATTATGAACTTTTTTATGAATTTTTTGTCCATTTTTAATATGTTTTTTTTTGGACAATCTGGTGTGTTTACATTCATGTAAACATGTTCTCCCTCTACACTAATGACTGCACCTCCAAGAACTCGGCTGTTAAACTCCTAAAGTTTGCAGATGACACCACCGTCATTGGCCTCATTCAGGATGGTGATGAGTCTGCATACCGGCAGGAAGTTGAGCGGCTGGTACTCTGGTGCAGTCAGCACAATCTGGAGCTGAACACTCTTAAAACTGTAGAGATGACAGTGGACTTCAGGAGACATCCCCCAACTCTGCCCCCCCTCATCATGTCAGACAGCCCTGTGTCGACTGTGAAGATCTTCAAGTTCCTGGGTACCACCATCTCCCAGGACCTGAAGTGGGAGACCAACATCAACTCCATCCTCAAAAAGACCCAGCAGAGGATGTACTTCCTGAGACAACTGGGGAAGTACAGTCTTCCACAGGAGCTGCTGACCCAGTTCTACACTGCAGTCATTGAGTCTGTCCTGTGCTCCTCCATCACAGTCTGGTATGGTGCAGCCACTAAACAGGACAGGAGCAGACTGCAGCGGACTGTACGGGCAGCAGAAAGGATCATCGGTGCCCCCCTGCCCTCCATCCAGGATCTGTACCTCTCAAGAACCAGGAAACGGGCAGGGAAAATCATCACAGACCCCTCACACCCTGGACACAGACTTTTTGACCTGCTGCCCTCTGGCAGACGGTACAGAAGCCTGCAAACCAAGACCACCCGACACAGGAACAGTTTCTTTCCCCTCGCCATCTCCCTCCTAAACAGTTGACCTGTCACACTGCTCCCCACTGCCAGACTGCAACTGCACCTTATGTACATTCTGTAGTATTCATTCCACCTCATTTCATTTCTGTATTTTATGTACATAAGTTTAGTTATTTATAGTTGGTTTACACAGCTTTGTGTATGTATGTGTATGCATGTGTAATGTATATATAGACGTGTGTGTGTGTGTGTGTGTGTGTGTGTGTGTGTGTGTGTGTTTTACATTGCTGTGCTTGATAGCCACCATCTACCGGAACCAAATTCCTTGTATTTGTCTGCACATATACTTGGCCAATAAACACGATTCTGATTCTGATTCTGATTCTGATGTAATTTCTTTTTTTACATGTATGTTCATTAACATGCACTGCCCTAAATAAATAAATTTAATCTAAGTTTTGCTCGCTGTGTATTTCTGGCTCGTATTAATACTCGTTTCTGTATGTAGAAAACTGTCCAGGACCAGTTTGTGAACCTTGTTCCTAGATCCCTGAGTGCGGCACTGTGTGTGGACATGAGATTGCTGAAGGAGATGTGTGTGGATTCCCTTTCCCTCATCCCTCGGAGCCTTGGACCCTCCATCCCATCCCACACCTTGTACATATTCTACACTTTGGTGAAAATTGTAAATAAACTTGTGAACTCTTGTTTTCAAAGCTGTGTCTGTGCCTGAGTCTGTTCGGTCCATTGTGACATTTTCATTAGAGAATATTAAAGTTTCATTTTACACTGAGAAATGTTATGAAAAGGTCAAGAAAAGGATGGTATTAAAAGTACATAAAGCCTTGAAAACATTTTTTTTAATTAACTGAAGAATAAATCATGTTCTTTATATCTACTATGTGTAAGTTATGTTTAGGGTTTCTTCTTCCTATTTCTAAGTTTAACTAGTTAAACTTTACTTTTTCTGCAACTATATCCATACTGGGATTTCAGGGGTCTGTCCACTATTAATGGGAAAAAAACAAGCCCAGAATTCTTTCCCTAATCACTGTTTCTACTATAGTCACAGTATTTATACAATGACACTTTTAAATAACACAATATTTTGTCTTTTTTAATAACTGAGCAGCAATATAATATTACACATGCTTGTTATTTCAGCTTTTTTTGGGGGGGGTGGGGGGTTAATGGTAATTACTCCCATGGAAACATTGCTAGCTTACTTCTTCCACACTATTATTTCAAGTCCTGTAGTCAGAATCTCTTTGCTTTTTTGCCTTGGTGGTGCAGACTTTTCCACTTTCTCAGCTTAAACTGGAGACAAATATGTTTCCAGAGATATAGAGAGATAGAGAAGTGGTGGTGTGACGGTATGCAGACAATATAACGATTGCAGGCAGGGAACATGTGCTTGTGGACTTGCAATGAATCTGATTCACTAAAAAGACATGGCGGTTAAGAACAAATCTAGGTGGTGTTCATGTGTTATGAGTCTGACAGTTTTACCCTGAATGTTTCCATGCGTAAATGAGTAAATATTGTGCCTATTGTGCTGTTACAGCCAAGATTAGCGGTCAACAGGCAGCTTCCCATTTGACTTTACAGTAGAACACTGGAACGCTCTTAGTATTGTACGAGTGTATTTAGTTTTTCACCAAATTGCATAAAGTCCCATAATTTTTTTTTAAAGAGCTGTCAAATGTAAAGCTTCAACTCCCTGTCACATTTACCTTCTTCTTATCCTTCTTTTCATCCTTCTTTGTGAAGACAGTGTGAACCCACCAGATCTTGGTGAACATGCTGCCATATGCAAGACTGAAACCCAGGCCAAGCAGCCACAGGCGAAACTAGTGGAGAAGAAGACACATGAAAGGTTTTAAGATTACACTGATTAATATATCAAGTAGATGAATCAAATAAGCTCTTCAGTCATTCTTCATCATTAAGCCCTGTTTGAGTTTGAAATTACAAAAACCCTCTGTGAGGCTGTCAATCCTATACACAATCCTCTGTAACAGAGCAGTGATGGCCTGTCTGCTATGGGCAGAATAAGTCAGACAACTGACATCACAAGGAAGAGTAAAAGTTTAAGTCAAAGTCTCATCAGGGAGGAAGGAGTAACAATGTTTTACAATAGGATAATATCTGTTTTTCCTTCCACTTAAAGAAATCTGAAAGAGTTTGAAGACTTCAAAATACAGAATAATTAGTTGCTTTATCTTTTTGTCCTGTTGATACAGAATTTGTCAGGGCCAATTTATTTATACAATGATACTTCCAAGTCTAACTGGTGTCATGATCTGGGTATGCTCTTTTTCTTCTGTTCCTCTCTCACTTGTTATGAAAATCTTTCAATTTTCAGGTGGAGTTCTGGGTTCCTAGGGTCAACCTATTGGCCGAGTCCTTCTGCTTGAGTTGTCCTCCTACCTGCTCTGAATAACCTCATCAACCCCTGGATGGTACAGGAGTGCACCACCATATTGTCTTAGCCGTCATGGTTGTGTCTCTCCTAGCTACTTCTGCTTCAGTTTCCCATTGACAAACTTACTGTTACTCTGTCTGACTTCTGATTGTCAGCCTATGCCTTACCATGATAACTTGCTCTGCTCCACTCCTGCTGTCCTGTGTTATCCACCTGCCACTCATTTTCTGAATTTTGTGACTGTAAAGAGAAGGACTTACCTGAAGCTAACCCACCTGCACACTCTCCACTGCTGCACCACTCAAATTACTAGAAACCTGCCTGTCATAAAGAGCCATCTTGACACTCAGTTTCTCACCTCCAAGAAAGACTGTTAAACTGTTACTGCAAAACTCATCAGAAAGTGGCCTCAGCTAATCCTCCACCTCCACAGAAGTCCCAGTTGTGTCACTGTTGCACCAAAGTATCAAGCTTCACACTTGCTCAGTACTAAGAACTGGTTGCCGTTCAGTAAAGAATGATAATTCTAATTAGCACTAGGAAATTAATCATCAGTGTTAACAGTCTTTAGCTAAATCATTGTGTTAGATGCAACTTTAAAAGTGTACCTGGCAGATGACAGGAAACTGCTTCCTGTGGACATGAAGGCCATCAATACCCAGAGGAAAGACAGCAGCCAGAGACATCATGCAGCCTACTGCTGTCATGTTGTTAAGGTAGGGCTGAGAGTTCTGAATGTACCTGGAGCAACAGCACCAACAGTTATTTTAAAGAAGAAAGTAGAAAGATAGTGTATATATTGGGATGATTACTTTTTAAAATGCATTTCACCACAAACCACAGAATGCATGGCCTTCAATGGAATTTGTGATGTATTCCACTAGAATACTCATAGTCAATAAAAAGTGAACCCTCTGGTGCTTTGAGCAGTAACAAAACCTCATAAAGGTTTGAACTAAATGCTGACACAGACAGCGAAAAGGATTCTTTACAACATAATGCACACTGTCTCCAATGATGTTACCCTTTCTATGACTACTTATAGAGTGACCGTTTATGTGTGTCATATCATAGAATATTAACAAAAGATTTAGCTGATTTTTTCTTTCCGCAGCTCAAAAGCCAACATTAAAACATAGTAACTCTCAGTCAGTCCTTGTTTATTTGTTTCAAATTACTCAAAAAGCTTTCTAAATGTTTTGGTTCTTCCTCAGCATCACCATTTCTACATAGCTCTTGCCTGGGTAGTATCTTGCCTCTCACATAACAAAAAATGTATTTGCTCTATTGTTTATATATAATTAGTACAAAGTGAAAGTAGAGTTGAGTTTTTGTACCTGACGTTGCTGTTGTAAATGTTGAAAGTGAGGCAGACAATTCCCAGAAGGATTCCCAACCCAGCAAAGACAGACACAGACACAAAGAGCTTCTGAGACAGGTAGCGGAACTCTTCAATGACCACTGTCTGGTCTGCAGGAGGTCCAGAGCCTAACAGACACACAAGACATGAAGGTTAAGAACACATTAGGCAACAAAGGACATGAACAAGAGGGATCAAGGGGAAACTAATTAGCAGAGCAGAAATGCTAAATGCATGCCAGTGTTTGGTCTCCTGTCAGTTAAGTGTCTAGCAATGCCCATCCTCCAAGAGCCATTAATGTTAGTAGTGAGTCACACACAGTCACATAATATGTGGCCCCATTGGCAAGGTTCATTTACCATTCACATTGCAACCAGCACTAATAGGTACAGAGATGCAGCTCTGGACTAAACGTCTGGATTATACAAACACTTGAAAATAAAAGCGAGAGAGAGAAGAGAGAAAAATGACAGGTTAGACAGATTCATATAGATAAGAAACTAATGAATCAGGATGGATTATGAAGAAAGAAGGTGCAGAAGAAAGAGACAAACATGAGGAACAAGGGGAAAACCTATATATCTTGTACAATACCCATTGCTGGAACACAAAGACACGTAAGAACCAATCTACAACAAACTCACAGTAAGGAGGCCTAATTCTGTCATGTCACTACCACAGCTACCTTTGGCACCAACCAATTATAAGGGCAGGACGGACAGCAAGGGAAGGAGAGCAACTAGACACATCTCTTAGGGCGACTGCCCATCATGATTGCATTACGTAACAAGTGCACTTGATGAAAGCATCTGGCGACTTACAGATGTCCCTCACTTGAATATGCATGACTGCAAAAATACAACATATACAACAAACCCTCCCTTGAAGCTTTGCCATACCAGAGAGAGGCCACTTGGATGACCTTGTTGTCTAAAAGTAACACTTTACACCCTAAGGAGCTAAGAACGACACTGAGCACATTTATTATTCATGACTGATAGCAAATTAGCCCCCATTATAATTCACCTTGTTTGGAAGAAAATGATCTCAAGAGATGAGAAAGAAAGTAGGTGAAACATATCTGTGTTCAAAACAACATTAGAGGTGTAGCTTCCATCTCCTTCATGAATGCAGTGTGCATGCTCTTCCTTTTTGTATGGCAATAGCAAACTGCATCCCCCTTTGGTGTTAGTGCACCTAACTGGGCATGTGCTGTCACCTCCATTTCAGCTGTCAGTTTTAGTGGTACGCAGTGCTGTAGGTAATCTTTTTTGTTGTTATTGTTATTTTCCAATATGAAGGTATTCACCACTTATAAAAACAAATCTGTGACAAGTTTCAGATAAATGTTTGGTTTTATGTGTTACTAAATAAATTAAGTATGAGGCACATTTTGCAGCTAATTTGGTTAATTGGGTTCAGGTCAGTAACATGATTGGGTAATAAAAGAGTATCTTACAAAGGCAGTGTTTCAGAAGAAACAAAGATTAGCTAGGGTGCAAAAAACGTGTCTACAAATTGTGGAACAGTTTCAGAATAATGCTCCACAATGTAAAACTCTAAAGACTATCAATATGTTATCATCCACAGTAAATAATATTAAAATTCACCAATCTGGAGAATCCTCTTTGTGAAAGGGACAAGGCTGAAAATCAGTATTGGAGGCTCATGATCATCAGGCCCTCTGGTGGCACTGCACTAAAAGCAAGCATTGTGGGGAATTAGGGTGGTAAATATGATACATAAACCTCAATTATTAAATAATGTTTAACTCTATAAATCATTCTTTAAAATTCACAGTACTTCTTATATTTTGTATATATAAGAATTATATCTATATATATCTATATCTATATATATAGATATATATATCTATATATATATATATATATATATATATATATATATATATATATATATATATATATATATATATATATATATATATTATTTTGAAGTTACCCTCAACTTTTGAGCAGTAATCTGCCACTTCTTAAAGGACCTGTTATAGGCATTGAACAACCAAGCAAACATTACAAACAACTCAAGGTCAATATGTACCAACTACCCCCTCTCACTACTGCCCATTGCATCACTTATTTTATTTCCCACCTGACAGACTTGCAACATTCTCCACAGTTTTTCAGTGCATTAACCACTGTGAGATCTGCGTTTTGTTGGTGTTCGTGCAGGCAGAACGGAAATGGATGCAGTCTTAGATCCTCTGTGTGCTTATTAGAGAACACAGATCCACCCAGATTACTTGACTTTTAGCAGCTACCTTCTATTTAATGTATCACTGTCATGGACTTAAACTTGTTTTCATGCTTAATTAATAAATAGAATCTAACTGCCACTGCATAGCACTGGTCCATCACAGTGCTTAACTGGTGTTATCTAGGTGTGACTTAATTGGATATCTGGTGAGCTTTTAAAATTTAGCAAATTGTTGCTTTTCCCACATGCTAAACAAAACCTAAAAAAATGTATGCAAATTGACCACCAATCTTTGACCACAGAGAGTGAGATGGTAAAGAGGAGAGGGTAAAAACAGAGGGAGTAAAAAGGAATTTGGGGGAACAAGGGTGCAGGGTGGAGTACAAGACAGAAAAATAAAGGGGCAGAGGAAGATGAATGTTCCTCACCTATCCACTTGTCATTCCCATACCAGGACAGATTGCCTTTAGTGCTGTCATAGTATCCGATCTTTTTATAGCTTCCTCCTGTGAAAGACAAACAAAGAGAGAGAATGAGAGTGGAGGCTCACACTCTAATGCCTCTTAACATAATTAATGAAGATCCAGAAGTGTCTTCAACCTTACTAACAAGCCAAATATGTGTAGGGACATTTTTCCTCTAAATATTTCAGTACAACAGCAAAATTTACCAGAACTGAACTCAAATTAAATGCTTGGCATTTTGTGAAATGGGCTCCCTCACTTTCCTTTTGAAGGATGTAGGCAGCTTATCTTACAACAGGAGAAACATTGCATCTCATGACTTTAAAGTGAACCTTCTGGTTTAATTGGGAACTTCACAGTGCTGGATCCTGAAAACAGGATGGTCCGGTGTTGTTGACCCAGTTTGTCGTGCTTTTGGACTTTCAGGTACTGTTTATTATTAAATATCTTCTGTTTGTTTTTCTGTTTGCTTTTTATTTACATTTTCAACCTCATGCATTTGCTCAGACTTTCCAGTCTTAAGTTCTTAACTCCAGTTTGTATTAAAGTTTCGTTTTTGTTTCTCTCAGTGTCTGTGTTTGGTTCTCACCTCAGGTTTCATTTTCAGTCACTCGGCTATCTCATAATGTATTTACCTGTACCTTCTTTTCCCCCACTGTGATGTATTTCACTGACTGGTCCTCAGGGTGTTTATATATATATATATATGTACAACCGAGGGGATCACACTACCAGAAGGCAACATTGCAGACATAGAGGACAGCTACAAGAATCCCACAGACAAATGCGAACCATGAAGAGGCCACTAGGACAGCTGCAACCAGTAAGCACCTGCAGAGAGTCAGGCAGGTCCTGAGGAGTCAGCTGAATGGTAAGAAGTCGGTGGGACAATGTCTGTGATCTGTCTCAGTATGTTCCTGTGGATTTAGGTTTGCCTTGCTTTTTGGACTTTTTGTTTGACTGAATTTGTCAGCAGCCTGAATAAACAGGATCACCTTTGTTAAATCAAGTCTGCTTTTGGGAAATAAAATCACAACTTTCTACATGGCATCAAATCTAGCATTTTGTGACAAGAAGACTCTATGAACGACTGAAAATCTAGGTAAGTAAATAAGTTACAAGCTTCATGGGGACGTTTTGAGTTCATTTAAATAAATCTGCTTCAGTCTGTTAGTATAGATGGTGTCAGACTATATTATCCACATCCTGAATGCCACTGTGTACTTAATACAAAGCTGTGACACTGATATCCTTTTTTTGAATTAGATGAGATATAGACCCCTACGACAAGACCATTGAGGGAACAGTTCACCCTGCCCAGGATAGGGTTACCGGGGCCCTGCCCTGGAGCCCGAGGTGCCCGAGGGCGAGCGTCTGGTAGCCGGGCCTTAGTCCATGGGGCCCGACTGGTCAGAGCCCTAAACATGGGCCCATCTTCCTGCAGGCCCACCACCCGCAGGAGGCACCATAGGGGTCGGGTACAATGTGGAGGTCCTGGTGGACCAATCCCCGGCTACCAAGACTGGCAATCGGGACATGGAATGTCACCTCACTGGTGGGGAAGGAGCATGAGTTAGTGCGTGAGGTTGAGAGGTACCGGCTAGATATAGTCGGTCTCACCTCAACGCATGGCTTGGGCTCTGGAACCAGCCTCCTGAAGAGGGGCTGGACTCTGTCTCAGTCTGGAGTTGCCCCTGGTGAGAGGCGGCGGGCTGGGGTGCGTATCTTGGTATCCCCTTGGCTTGCTGCTGGTATGTTGGGGTTTCCCAGAGGACCAGAGGGTTTGTTCCCTACACCTTCGGATCAGGTAATGGGTCCTGACCGTCGTCTGTGCTTATGCGCCGAGTGGCGGTTCAGAGTACCCAGCCTTCTTGGAGTCCCTGGGTGGGGTACTGGAGGGTGCTCCTCCTGGGGACTCTGTTGTCCTACTGGGAGACTTCAGTGCTCACATGGGCAATGACAGCAAGACCTGGAGGAGCGTGATTGGGAGGAACGGCCTCCCGGATCTGAACCCGAGCGGTGTTTTGTTATTGGACTTCTGTGCAAATCACAGTTTGGCCATAACGGACACCATGTTCGAACATAAGAGTGTCCATAAGTGCACATGGTACCAGGACCCTCTAGGCCACAGGTCGATGATCAATATTGTAATCGTATCACCAGACCATATGTTTTGGATACTCGGGTAAAGAGAGGGGCTGAGCTGTCAACTGATCACCACCTGGTGGTGAGTTGGATCAGGTGGCGGGAGAGGATGCTGGACAGACGTGGCGTGCCCAAACGTAGAGTGAGGGTGTGCTGGGAACGCCTAGCGGAGGCCCCGATCCACGAGATCTTCACCTCACACCTCCGGCAGAGCTTCAACAGCATAAGAGATAGGATTTGAACCAAGATAAAGCTATGCCTTTAAGACCAACAACATGTTCAAGCCTTGAAATGAGAATGTTGTGGTCGACCGTGTCAAAGGCAGCAGTCAGATCTAGTAAAACTAAAACCACGGAATAGCCCGAGTCCACAGTTAAAAGAAGATCATTAAAAACCCTAAGTAACGCTGTCTCAGTGCTATGGCGAGGTTTAAAGCCAGACTGAAATTTTTCATTGATACCTCTTGATGCATGCTCAATCATCCAGGTAAGTAAATCTCCAAAAGTTGATTCTGTTCATCTGGACGTAGCGTTTTGGGGGAGAAACGTTTACTCATCCAAGTGACTTCTTCAGTCTCAGCTGACTGCATAACTTGCACATTGCATAATGACTGAAACCAGCCCAGTGAAGGAGTAATGGGCTGGGAGGTCAGTTCCTTAATCTTAATTATGCAAATTCTCATGACCATTGACCAAAACCCACTGATCAAAGACCACTGATCAATGGCCATGAGTACCACTCACAGAGAGTTGGGGAATGGCTGCAATCACAGCATTGTAAGATGGCGAAAGATGTACCCTTAGGCCCCCTCCTCGATTCAGAGATGGTCTTTCCCTTTTCACGTAAATAGCCTCCTTGACTCCGTGCTCAAACCAGCGTTCCTCCCTGTCCAGGATGTGTACATCGTCATCATTGAAAGAGTGTCCACTGGCCTGTAGGTGTAAATAGACTGCAGAGTCCTGGCCTGATGAGGTAGCTCTTCTGTGTTGTGCCATCCGCTTAACCAGAGGTTGTTTGGTTTCCCTGATGTATAAATCCTGGCAATCCTCCTGGCACTTAACAGCGTACACTATTTTACTCTGTTTGTGTCGGGGGACCCCATCCTTGGGGTGGGCTAATTTTTGGCGCAGTGTGTTTTTGGGTTTAAAAGAGACCCGGTGTTTAGAAAAAATGCGTCTCAACTGCTCCGATACTCCTGACACGTATGGGATCACTACAGGTTTTTGCTTAGGCAGCGGTTGTCCTTCTCTCCTGGATCGGCTGGAGCTTTCTTTTGGCACCTTCCCAGCTTTGACAAAAGTCCAGCTGGGATAACCACATTTACTCAGGGCCTTCTTGATGTGCTCTGGTTAAGCGGATGGCACAACACAGAAGAGCTACCTTGTCAGGCCAGGACTCTGCAGTCTATTTACACCTACAGGCCAGTGGACACTCTTTCAATGATGAAGATGTACACATCCTGGACAGGAAGGAACGCTGGTTTGAGCACGGAGTCAAGGAGGCTATTTACGTGAAAAGGGAAAGACCATCTCTGAATCGAGGAGGGGGCCTAAGGGTACGTCTTTCGCCATCTTACAATGCTGTGATTGCAGCCATTCCCCAACTCTCTGTGAATGGTACTCATGGCCATTGATCAGTGGGCTTTGATCAGTGGATTTTGGTCAGTGGCTGCTGATCAATGGTCATGAGAATTTGCATAATTAAGGTTAAGGAACTGACCTCCCAGCCCATTGTTCCTTCACTGGGCTGGTTTTAGTCATTATGCAAATGTACTGTTTATAAGATTGAGGAAACCTGCAGTCAGCTGAGACTGAAGAAGTCACTTGGATGAGTGACGAAACGTTTCTCCCACAAAATGCTACGTCCAGATGAACAGAATCAACTTTTGGAGGTTTCATTGATACTGTTAGTATCAAGGAAGGTCTGAAGTTGTTTTAGAACCGCTTTTTCCAGAATTTTGGATATAAGGGGGAGTTTGGAGATTGGTCTGTAGTTAGTTAAAGCACTAGGGTCAAGATTCTTCTTCTTTATAATGGGTTGCACGACAGCATGCTTAAATACTGGCAGTACACAACCTGATGACAGTGAAACATTCAGTAAAAATTGGAGGGACCAATAGTGGGCAAAGCCTCCTTAAGAAAACGAGAGGGAAGGATATCATGGGGGGAATTAGAGATTTTGAGATGATCAGTTATAGCTGTTAAATCAGAATAAGACAGTGGCTTGAACTGTTGAAAGACAGTCAAGCATTCAGGGACTGGAACAGGGTCAGAAACTAACAATGACTGAGATGAGAGAGATGCCCTCAGAACTGAAATTTTGTCAGTGAAATAGTTAAAAAAATTATCACAAAGTACAGGGGAGGCATCCCTATAAATGAAGGGGCAAGGGTTTATCAAGGAAATAAAAATACTAAAAAGGGCTCGGGGATTGGCAGTTAGACCTGATAATACCAGAGAAGAAGGCAGATTTAGCAGCTTTAACAGACATTTGATACCTAGAAAGACATTTACGAAGCATGTCCAGAGACATGGAGTTTATCTTTTTTCCATTTTCGCTCAGCGCGCCGACATTCATTCAAGGGCGCGGGTAGTGTCATTAAGCCAGGGTTGGCGTAACAATTTGGCACTTTTTGTCCTCAGAGGTGCCACCAAATTAAGAATGTCGGCGGATGTAGTATTAGAAAGGTTGGCAAGTTCCTCTGCTGATAAATCTGCAATACCATTAACATCAGAAAGAGGAGAATCAAGAAAAGCAGCAGTGAAATGAGCAATTGACTGAGAGCACATTGAGCGCATTTGGCGTAGAGAACCATCACTATACAAATCAACATTGTTAATAACAGTGTTAACAAAATCGGAACATGGTCCAAAATGCCAAGGTTCTTAATGTCCATGATGCAGATATCCAAACCATGGGACAGTACCAAGTCGAGTGTGTGACCTTTTGTGTGAGTTGGATCACTTACCCACTGGGTGAGATTAAACGAATTAATAAGAGCAAGGAAGTCCTTGACTAGTGAGCTGTCCTCGCAACAAACATGAATGTTAAAATCGCCAACAATTAAAATATGATCATAGCATAAGAAAACACTCCCCAGTAAGTCAGCAAATTCAGAAATAAAATCCTTAACAAATTTCGGGGGGCGATACACCACAGCGCGAAGAAATGAAGGGACGCAGTTCAGTTCCAATAACTGCACCTCGAAGCTGGGGTACAGAACAGATGACAGCTGCCAACATCGAAATTTGTTTTTAAAAACTCTGAAGCTCCTCCACCTCTGCCAGTGGTCCGGGGTGAGCTCAGAAAAGTGAAATCGGGTGTGAGCAGTTCTGAGAATGAAAAGAACTCACCAGGGCAAAGCCAAGTTTCAGTCAAAAATAAGAAGTCAAGTCCGGATGAGAGAATAAAATCATTTAAGACAAAAGTCTTATTAGCCAGTGACCTTGTGTTTAAGGCCATATGGAGAGTGGTCGCGCTGTTTCTGGTGCTGGTTGGAGAGCGTTGCAGCAGACGAAGGTCGCCGTGATTCACACCACCCCTGGGGGAGCGCATCCAGCAGAGAACGGGTGAAAGATCAGCCGGCGGCTCCGGGCACGTCTGAAGTTCAACAGGGCGAATCCAACGATGACAAAACAGTCTGATGTTAGTGGAGTCCCGAAGAGCAGAGAATGAAGGTAGGACGTCCAAAGGTATGGGATGATTTGTCACAACATGTGAGTTAAAGTAAGCCTTAAGGCGAACACGGATACCACCCCGTTTACCCCATCTGCGTGAGCGTTTCCTTAATGGGGGGGTAGGTGATAGGTGGCGTAGGTGATCAGGATAATCCAACGAGGAAGGAGGAGGATTCTCATATTTCCATTTCAAATCGAGTGTCTGATGACCCAACGGCCGGAGATTCAAAAGAGTATGACGATCGTAGACCAGGGCAGTACCCCTGGACTTGCAGACCGGGGTGGTGGTCCCCATCTGCTTAGGCAGCGGTTGTCCTTCTCTCCTGGGGTGGCTGTAGCTCAGGTGGTAGAGCAGGTCATCTACTGATCGGAAGGTTGGTGGTTTGATTCCTGGCTTCCCCTAGTCTGCATGCCAAATATCCTTGGGCAAGATACTAACTCCAAATTGCTCTCCGATGCATCCATCGGAGTATGAATGTGTGTGAATGTCAATTAGAAAGCACTTAGGAAAAATGTGCTTGTGCGAATGGGTGTGAATGGGTGAATGCACAAGTTGTGTAAAGCGCTTTGAGTGCTCAGAAGAGTAGAAAAGCGCTATATAAGAACCAGTCCATTTACCATTTACCATCTTTAAGAAAGGGGACCGGAGGGTGTGTTCCAACTACAGGGGAATCACACTCCTCAGCCTCCCTGGGAAAGTCTATGCCAGGGTGCTGGAGAGGAGAGTCCGTCAGTTAGTCGAACCTCAGATCCGAGAGGAACAATACGCTTTTCGTCCTGGTCGTGGAACACTGGATCAGCTCTTTATCCTCTCAAGGATACTTGAGGGTGCATGGGAGTTTGCCCAACCAGTCTACATGTGTTTTATGGACTTGGAGAAGGCATTCGTCCCGTGTCCCTCGGGGGGTCCTGTAGGGGGTGCTCCGGGAGTATGGGGTGCCTGGCCCATTGCTATAGGCCATTCTGTCCTTATACAACCATTGCAAGAGCTTGGTCCGCATACCCGGCAATAAGTCGGACTCGTTCCTGGTGGGTGATGGGCTCCGCCAGGGCTGCCCTTTGTCACCGATTCCGTTCATAATTTTTATGGACAGAATTTCTAGGCATACCCAAGTGGCGGAAGGCTTTCACTTGGGTGGTCTCAGGATCTCATCTCTGCTTTTTGCAGATGATGTGGTTCTGTTGACTTCTTCGGGTGATGGCCTCCAGCTCGCCTTGGAACGGTTCGCAGCCAAGTGTGAAGCGGTGGGAATGAGAATCAGTACCTCCACATCTGAGGCCATGGTCCTCAGCTGGAAAAGGGTGGAGTGCCCACTCCGGGATGGGGATGAGTCCCTGCCCCAAGTGGAGGAGTTTAAGTATTTCAGGGTCTTGTTCATGAGTGACGGGAGAAAGGAGCGGGAAATCGACAGACGGATTGGTGCAGCGGCCGCAGCAATGTGGACGCTGTACCGGTCTGTGGTGGTGAAGAGAGAGCTGAGTGTAAAAGGGAAGCTCTCAATTTACCTGTCGATCTACGTCCCTACCCTCACTTATGGTCATGAGCTGTGGGTAGTGACCGAAAGAACAAGATCGCAGATACAAGCGGCGGAAATGGGCTTCCTCCGAAGGGTGGCTGGCGTGTCCCTTAGAGATAGGGTGAGAAGTTTGGCCATTCGGGAGGGGCTCAGAGTAGAGCCGCCAATCCTCCACATCGAAAGGAGCCAGTTGAGGTGGTTCGGGCATCTGACAAGCATGCCTCCTGGGAGCCTCCTGGGTGAGGTTTTCTGGGCATGTCCCAGCGGGAGGAGACCCCGGGGCAGACCCAGGACACACTGGAGAGATTATATCTCTCGGCTGGCCTGGGCGTTCCCAGGCCTGGGCTTCTCTGCTTGGCCTGCTGCTCCCGCGACCCGGCCCCGGATAAGTGGAAGAAAATGGATGGATGGATGGATGGATGGATGGATGGATGGATGGATGGATGAAAAAAATAATTTTTTACTATTGTATTTCAACATGTCCCATTCCATACATATTTCATCTTCAGCAAATTTTTGATCTTCCAGAAAATCTTCCACTCCAAGAGACAATGCAATTCATGTAATATTTTATTAATGAAATCCAGACAGTGGGATACCAACAGAACCTTTTTTTAATGGAAATAAAATCTACCCATGTGAGAAACCCAGGGTTTACTGTAATAACACTTTTAAATCCAGATGAATGAATAAACGAGCTATCACCCACTGGACTGCAATCACATAACCATTATACATAATTCTTAATGTCAATTAGCAGGGTTCCGCACAGTAATATGCTCTACAGCAGTACTGCTCATTGCATGGCTCACAGGCCTCATGACAGTCCACAGCTATGTTGGCATTACATCTTTTAGTCAGTGAACAACAGTTTATTCACTCAAGATAGTTTAAACATCTAAAGCATACTGCTTTTTAAAAAAAATTTCTTCTCTTCCCACTGTAGTTGCGCACCATGATAAAATTACTCATTTGGTAAGTAAGTCAGAAACAGTCAGTTACATGCTATAATATACTCACCCATCAAATTATTAGATAAACCTCATTTGATTCCCACCAGAACAGCCTTAAATTTTCATGGCACAGAATGAACAAGGTGTGGGAAAGATTGTGTCCTGAAAGATTTTGATCCATGTCGACATGAGATCATCATCACACAGTTGCAGCAGATTTGCAGACTACATCCACGATGATATAGTCTGCACCCCAAAGGTGGTCTATTGGATTATTATCTGGTGACTGCGGGGGCAATTTGAGTACAGTGAACTCATTTTCACGTTTAAGAATTCAGTTTGAGATTATTTGGCTGTTGTCACATGATGTGTTTCCTGGCGGATGCGATCAGCAGAAACACTGTACACTGTAATAAATAAATGGCAATGGTTAGCAACGTTACTTAGGCAGACTGTGGTGTTTAAATGATGCTGAAGTGATACTAAGGAGCCCAAAGCGTGCCAGGAGAATATTTATCCTAAAACATTACACCACAGCCATAGTCTGAACCAATGATATGGATCCTTATGGAGCTCGTTTACATCAAAATCTGATGTTACCATCTGACTGTTGCAGCAAAAATCAAGACTCAGTAGACCAAGCGATAATTTTCCAATCCTCAGCAATTTTTGTAAGCCTATGCGGAATGCTAGCCTCAATTTCATGTTCTTAACTGACATGAGTGGCATCTTCTCTGGTTTTCTGCTGCTGTAGTCCATCTGCATCAAATCACCAAACTATCATGCATTGGATATATTTTTTCAGACCATTCTTTGTAAACCCTAGAGATGGTTGTGTGGGGTTATTGTAATCACATTACAGTTAAAATTATATTATTTTCCTCGCAAAGGTTATTTGTTTATCTGTATAACAGATCAGGTAGAGGAGTAACACAAAAATAATGTAACGTGACAAATTACTTTCTTTGACAGAAAATTAAGTAACATGCGGCATTACTTATAGAAAAAGTAGTGTAACAAAAGTACTGTGTAATACATCACTTTTTTGTTTGTTAGTTTGTTTGTTTTGAGTAACAAATGCTCAGCATCAGCCATGGCACATTTAATGAAGACTTTCCCATTATAAGGCTTGAGATGAACTTCAGTGTGAATATATGCTTGTATTTTTTTCTAGATAAAACATCATCCCTTTCCATTCTATTTATGTAGCACTACCTATTATGCAGACTTTACAATAATAGATGCAAAATCTAGATAGATATCTGTGTGCCAGCATACTTTCTTATTTACATTTACAAAATTATGGATAAGCCTTTATGTCAGCTCTATGGAATCTTGGGTAATGGACAGTGTCAAATCTGAAATATTCAGTGCCCTGATTTATTTAGATGGTTTTTTATTTGTTAGAGTGACAAAACGTTTCTTCCACTGAAAATGTCCAGATGAACAGAATCAACCTTTTGGGATTTACTTACCTGTATGATTGAGCATGCATCAAGACATTGCATACATGAATATTTTTACATGATATACATATAATTGTTAAAGGACAAAATCACTGCACACTGTATCTAATAAGCTATTAAAATAAATTCTATTTGAAAGTAGACATGTTTGCTGCAGCATACCTTGAAGCTGTTCAATTAAAGTCCAGGCCATTCGAGATCCTTGAGCATCAAATACAACATGACCCTGAAAGAAGCAGAAAAATGCTAAGGATGCAATATCTGCACGCACCCTTCACACAGTACCCATGTGTCTTTCTCTTTGCACCTTTTTTTCTCTCATTCCAGCACCAGTAAGTGTTGCACTTACAGACACTCCTTCAAAAGAGCTGGTGTTCATTGCTCGGTAGATCTCAGCAGTGATATCTCGGTTGTTATAGTTAAAATCTTCAAGATGATGACCCTTGGCCCTAAGGGGCCCAACGGTTTTGTTGAGGGCCAGCGCTAGAGCCCACACAGCGTCATAGGCCAGCGGAGCCTCTTGGAAACCACCTGTTTCTTCTGGATTTTTACCCCCAAGTTTGGACATGAGCTGAGCAAGAAACTCTTGAGAGGTCTGGATAAGGGAGACCATGACAGAGCAATAGTTAGACAGGACACACTGATTATAAGGTAAAACCCCAACAAATTGGAAAGAGAACCCCAGTAACTACATCATTTCTCTTGCTTTGCATGGTCTTTTGTATGTGTGTGTGTGTATGTGTGTGTGTGTGAGTGAGAGAGAAAAGGAGGGAGAGAGAAAGCATATTGTGACCCTGAAGCATTTTACTTGAGGCATAACTTAAGTTGTTAGATTCTTATATCCAGTTATACCACAGAAAACATTTTCCTTTGTGTACAATGCTCATTGTTCATGATGTGCACATGTAAAACCTCACCTTAATTCTGTTTGTCATGTTTTTCATGTCTGCCTAGCCCTAATTGCAAGTAACTAGGGCTACGCAAAATAGCTAAAAAAACCCCTCATCCTGCAGATTTTAAAAATCATTGCTACACTGTATATGATGAAAGCTTTA
The DNA here is from genome assembly GCF_001858045.2 of Oreochromis niloticus. Lineage (NCBI taxonomy): Eukaryota > Metazoa > Chordata > Actinopteri > Cichliformes > Cichlidae > Oreochromis > Oreochromis niloticus. The sequence continues at coordinate 37,173,454 of NC_031985.2, forward strand.
ACTATGTTAAATTATAAGAATTTTAGTTATTAGGCAAAAAATTAATTAATAATTCGTTAACAATAATCATTAATAATTTATTAATTAATTAATGACGATTCTAAAAATATGTGCACTGTGTGAAGGTATGGGGGAGTATAGGGTTAAATTCCAACAAAACAATGTTATGTTTCTCATAACAAAAAAGGGAGTATAAAATACTTAACAATATGGTCACATGCTCAGACGTTTTCACTGAGCATATGTACTAAAATTGCAGTTCTGCTCTTCCACTGATGTGTAACAAAAGTTGTTTAAACTGCAAGTTATTGTCATTTCAGTAGTAAACCTCCACAAGTCTTCATTAAAATTGCTTAAAAAAGGCTTGGCAGACATTCGTTTGATGCTGTACAACTTTTGTTTCAAACAACACTCTGACTTTTCAACAGTGACCATTAGTGTCTACTTAACAGTTTTAATGGTACATGTAAAAAGATTCAGAATAATCTGTGACTGTTTAATCACTTAAAGTTTAATACAAAAACAAGTTTAGGCAAAAACAAGCCTGTTTTCCATAAGTGACATTATTTCTAAGTAGTGACAAGGTGTGGCCTACTTGTGTGTTTTAAAGTGCTCAGGGAATTCAACAAACACTAACTGTTGAAATTCTTTCAGTCTTCTTGTCATTACTGCTTGTGATGATATAGCCATGGATCCAGGGATCACACAAATGACTGACCGGATTGCGAAATGTCCATCCTCTACACTTTTATGTATCTCACATCCTTTTGCCTTGCCTTTGCTTTACTGCATGCTTTCTTTTTTCTTTTTTTACCTGTCTTGTCTTGTAGTGATAAAAATTATTGTCTGAAGGCCAAGAAAAACTGCAGAAAATACTTATTTTCCCAAGTGGACCATTACGGCTTTTGCTATATTGATTTTCATAGTTTATTTGATGTTTATCATTTTTATTTTTTATTTCAAGTTATTAAAATCAGAACGGACAGGACCGGGACATGGCACAGAAAAATAAGAAGGAAAGAGAAGTTGGGAAGAGAGTTAACAGAGTACAATCTGTATAGTTTCATATTTCATATTTCTGTATAGTTTCTTATATTTTTAACCATATTTATAGCCTGTACATAGCTTGTACATACTTATAGTTATAGTATATTCATAACATACCTTCATACCGTGTACACTGTAACATACCTATAATAGATCCATATTTTGTAATATATCCATATTATTGCTTAATGGATGGATGCAAAATGCATTTTGTTGACTTGTACTTGTGACATGTGCAATGACAATAAAGTTGAATTCTATTCTACTCTATTCTATTCTAACAGAAGGGGACGTCAGGTGTTCACCGGGCACGCGGTTGGTCGTGGCCATCTTTCTGATGTAGCCATGAATGTTCGTTGTCTCATTCTGGCCTGTTATACTGACCCTCACCAGTCCCCAGCCTCCTTCCTTCCCCTTATTGTACAGTCTCAGGGTGCTGTACTTCGGGTGAAACCCTCCATGCATGGTCAGGAGCTTCCTCGTCTTGTTATCAGTCACTTGTATCTCCTCCTTTGGCCAGCTTATTATCCCATCAGTGTACCTGTTCACGGTCAGGGTGTAGGTCTTGATAGCCCCGATCTTGTTCTTACAGTTCAGCTGACTTCTCAGGACTTGCCTTACTTTCTGCAGGTACTTGGTGATTGCAGCTTTCCTAGGGACCTCCTTGCATTTCCCCTTTGCCTGTGGGACTCCCAGGTACTTGTAGCAGTCCTCGATGTCTGCAATGTTGTCTTTGACAACGGCACATCCCCATTGAGTTCCTGATGAAGGCTCTTAGGTCCTGTTGATCTTGTAAAATTCAAGACATTCCAGGATCCATGTGTGGGACATCGAGTCTTAGGCCTCCTTGTAATCAATCCAGGCATTGCACAGGTTGGTCTACCAGTAGCTGGTGTTTCGCTCCTCGCCAATTTCGCCAATTTCTTTTTGTGCCCGCTCATGTATAGGAATGGGTATCGAAACCCGGTTCTTGTTGAGAACCGGTTCCCACTGTTTCAATTCCTTGGAATTGTTTGCCATTTTTGCAAACGATTCCCTTATCGATTCCAGTCGCCCCGAATGACGTCACCACGTTGCGGAGCGTCATTTACCTGGCAGGGCGCCTAAGTGTCTCAAATGCTCAAAAGTTTGGTTATACTTTACGAGAACGGATGACAACAGGGCAACTTGAAATACTTGCAAAGTAGATATTTCATTTAAGGGAGGAAACACTACGAATATGCAAAAGCATTTGCTCACAAAACACGCGATAACCTTAAATGAATGTCGTGTTTTTAATTCCGCTCCGGACTTGTGAATCTCAACCCAGCAGCAGCGGTAATGTTTGCACGTCCTCTCCCGTTAATGCGGCAGGTAAATAATCAACTAACAGTGCATATTATGTTAGCGCGATCTGCCTTATTAGAAAACCTGCCATTACTGTGCTTTGCATTTAGGTGACCATGATGAGAGAGACAGACAGAGTCTGGCTGGCTCAGATGCTGGCAGTTCTCGCTGCAGTCTACTGGTAGCATCTCCTTTCAGGCCAGGATAGACTAAGTTTGTGGTCAAAGGCTTGCACCCATTTGCCACAGGAGATGCCCCTGATTTTCGGTAAGTGAATGTGTTTAATTGTAGGCAGGGACATTACTGGATATTCTTGTGTAATTGCTACAGAATAATTTATGTTATACTTTGTTATTGCTATAGAAGAATATTTATTTTATTATTTTACATTTACAGTTTTTTTTCCTGGGGACCCTGTGACACCCCATTGAAGAGCTGTAGGCTGTGGATCTCTTAAGATCTCACTGTTGGGTTTGTAAGGCCATGTTACTCCTAAATTTCTATCTTGTTCAAAGGTAAGATATAAAACAAAGTTCTAAGCTAATCGACCTTAGTGTTCTCCTTTTTTAAAAATAAGAATCGATAAGAGAATCGATAAAGAATCGAATCGTTAAACAGAATCGAAAATGGAATCGGAATCGTGAAAATCTTATCAATACCCATCCCTACTCATGTATTGAGCCATGTGCTTAATCATCTTAGCCACTATGATGGCTCCATGTGGTACTCAGGCAGGTTACTGGCTAGTAGTTGGATGGGACCAGTCCCTTCTGGGGGTCCTTGGGGATCAGGCCGAAAAGTTCCGACTGTCCAGCCATTCTAGATGTGTCTCTCATCAACTAGCAGCTGGTTAATTTGTACTGCCAGATGCTCATGGAATGCAGTCAGCTTCTTCAGCCAGTAGGCGTGAATCATGTCAGGACCTGGTGCTGTCCAACTCTCCATACTAGTTGTATAAAGCGCTTTGAGTGCTCAGATAGAGTAGAAAAGCGCTATATAAAAACGACTCCATTTACTATACTAGGGACTCTTTCTAGGATGTCACTGTGATGGTTACTGGACTCTGTTCAGGGTGGTTGCTGTGGTCCAATAGCCACCGAGCATTGCTATTATGGTTGCGTCCTTCTCACATATCCTCTTCCACTATTACTCAGTCTCTAGCCTTGGTGGTGTTGTTCTCATATTGTTCCCCTGTCACTGAGAGTACACCTTGGACGGGTCTGTGGCGAACAGCTGATTTATTCTCCTGCCTTCTATTTCTCTAGTATATCGCTTTAAGCGATGATGATAATATATCCCCCCTGACCTGTCATCCTGGCTCCCCCTTGCTGTAGCATTTGTATGTGTTGTACCTCGTCAATCTCTAGCCATGAAAGCAATTCCTTCTTCCAAATGTTGGAACACTGAGCTACTAGTTGTTTTGCCATCAATCTGCATGCTTGGTATCGAAGATTCCATACGTAGAGAGGTTGTCTATACTTACTAAAGTCAGCATTACAATGTTGTGAAAGAAATAAAGAAACACTGTGAAACTCACTGAGTGTGTGAACTACTGAGACATTTCCACTCTGTACTGATCTTCATGTGAAAATGCGAGTAACACCCTGAAATACTGCAAAACTGATCAACTAAATTTACTTGGCTGCTTGTAAAATAAGGCATATCCTTGCATATATCATGTACTGGAATCTAAATCAATCTCAGTTCAGCTCTGCTTCTTAAACATAACAGTATTATTAAGGAGCAGGAATAAGTGGGGCTTGGCTCTAAACGTGCAGTGTGAGGACTGAATGAAGAGTTACAGGACAGAGCCAATGTTTTGGCAAAGCACTGAGCTCTGAAGAACCCACCATTGCTAATTATGTTCTCATAACATCTTCCCCCTCCAAATAAATGGATGCTCAGAAGCAACAATCACAGCCATATGAAGCAAAATAAGACATTCCTGTTTTTATTGCATTAAATTTAGTGCAAAAAACAGTAAACTGTTTGAGCAAAAGCTTAGCAAATCACATTTGGGTGTTTCATTTAAATATTCTCCTCTGATAATTGTGTGCTCTTAAAAGGAACCTTTTAAAAATACATATACAATAAAGTGCAGCTTCAAAATTATGCTGGCAACTCCTTTTAGTCACAAAATTGAAACTGAACCTCTTTAGTAAATCCCAACAGCATCTTTTAACCCTCTGGGGTCCAGGGTATAATTGGCTGCTTTTTTGACTACTTTTGATTTTACTTCTATACTTCACCTTTAAAAACCGTTTACCTTGCCTTGTTTGGTATCATTCTTTTCAGCACAACCTCACATGTCTGAATTTACAGTTAGTTTTCATTTTGACATACTGACATACATAAAATCTGACAAAAAACATAAAATCCAAGTAGAAACAAATTTATATTTTACTGTAAAAACCACAAACATGTTTAACAAATCATTTTCATAACTTGAAATGCAAATATAAATGGTAAGTTTTAAAAACCTATACACAAGTGTTTCAAACAAAAAAGTTATTTACAACTATTTGCCTAAAAATGCAGCCAATGCCTCAGGCAGTTTTTATACTTCTATTTACAAAATGATCAGGTGTCACAAAAAGATTTCACACATATCATTTGTGCCACTTCAGAAAACAGTTCCTGTCCACCACAAGACACAGGGGCAGGGTGTTTCACTCCTTCTGTTGTCCTCCTGGAGACAGCGTTTACATTTTAATCTGCTTTCAGTGGCTTTCTGGACAGCATCTGTGTCTGTGAGAATGGGAACAGGAATGTGTTCAGCTCTCCTGCTGTTGGGAACACCTGTTTTGTCCATGCCACAAAACTGACATACCAGCTCACCATGAAATCTTTGTGTGTACCTGCTTGGCATTGCACATTTCATGATGCAAGGTAATAATAAAAAAATATTGATGTATACTTTATTGATCCCCGTGGGGAAATTCCTCTCTGCATTAAACCCATTCACTCAGTGAAGCAGTGGGAAGGCACCAATCTAGCGCCCGGGGAGCAGTGTGTAAGGACGGTACCTTGCACAGGGGTACTTCAAAGTAGCCGTTCAGTGGATTTTAACCCCCGACCTTCCGATCATGGGCACACCACTCTACCTACTGAGCTATCCCTGCCCCAAGATGAATGAATTTGTTGTCACAATGTCCATAAAATGCAGCAACATGGTTCTGTACCAGCGGGCAGCTGTTCTGTGAGTGGAATAGTACTGAATGAGCTGGTCGGACAGGTCAGCCCCACCTATATTTTTATTGTATGCCATGATTGGTGTGGGACAGGTGAGCTCTCTCATAGCCTAGTGTCCATTTCCAACCATTACCTTTCTCTTCACCGTCTCTCCTGAAAATGCAGGATAGATGGTGGAGCACACAGACACCTCCCGTGTGCCCATCCACATCACAAAAACAAGTGGGCCTCCTCTGATCCATCTCACAGATCCCCTTTGACATTTTTTGTTCAGAGCATTTGCCCTTCGTCTGGGGCATCCTTTTCTATTTTCCGTGTAGGTGCTACATACACCAACCTCATGCTTGTCAGGTCCAGGAACAGTCTGGTACTTGCCCATGTAAACAGTGCCAAGACAGGAATGAATAAGGTTTATCACCACATCATAGGCCAGCCCATGCTCACTTGCAGTTAGAGTCCTGCCAGTGTATATGGTAAATATGATGGTGTAGCCACTTCTTGATTTAACCAGTCTAGAAAGTCCTAAAAAACAGCTGCCAATGCACAACAGGTTGCATTGGCATGGCACTGGTCTAACTGTCTGGAAGCTGATGGTTCTGTATGACTGACATGTAGTGTGTAAAATCTTTATTGAGGCTGTAAAGCTTTGAAATAAATTCATTTAGCCTGTTTTTTTCAGCTTTTTAAAATGTTAGATTTTTTTGCAACAATTCTTCTGAGCATCGCTGATAAGTTGTGTCATAAGATAATGCATGTCTTACCAGGTTAGAAGCTCCTCGTACTGTTTCTGGGTTAAGCATGACAATTTCAGTAGTTACATGACCCTCCACAGCCTCTGTCATCTGCTCCACAGTACAGTTGATGGATGGGTCTTTGATCTTAAACCAGTTGTCTGCATACCAGCCAATGAGGAACCAAACATACTTTTTCCCATATAACTTCTCCTTGTAAACCTGCAAAAAGATGATGGAAGAATGTGTGAAGTTGAAATTCAGTTCAACACCAATTTTATTTAAGGAAAAGAGAAGTGATCTTGCAGAGCTCCTGACCCAACCTGTTGAGCCTTAGCATCCTACAGTTTGTGTCCTTTTGCAACACATTCAACATTATGGCATTCTTCTTCTGAGCCTAATACAACCATATAAATAATACATCAACAATGATCTGCTCCTTGGGTGTGGGTCTGTGGGATAAAAAAATTGTCTTGATCTACTATAACTTTTCACCTGTGAGTGTTACTTTTGAGGGTTTAAGATTAACAACAATAGTGATATTCAATATATTAAAAAAACAAAACATTTTATACCCATCAAGTCTTGTGAAACAGTACATTTGAGACATAAAGCGTGTTACTGTTAAAGCCTGTGAAGGCTCTGTCTGACACTGGTTAGATTTGAGACATTAACGTAAACTGACATTAAAGTGGCCTTGTAGTGCTCAAAAATATTGAATTGTTCTTGTGAATATAAACAAAGAAGTAGTATGAAGTCTACAGGAGTTCTGTCAAATCTGGTGTTTTATAGATCACTCTACTTTTTTTTCTCTCAGGCCTCCTTATATACAGAACTTATTGCAATAACTTCTGAGGCCTGTTAAAAATTGTAACAAAATCAGTTTGGAACATGGAATAGAATAATCCAGGATATGATATGTATGATATGTACATTTTGTTATAAACTGCTAACCAGCACTTGGTGGTGGTAACTTAGAGAGTAAAATAGCAGAATTGCATATTTATTGAATGTGTGTGATAATTCTAGTTCTCGTTACTATGTAGAATCAATGTTCCATCATGTATGATAATTTGATAATTTGGAGAATTATATTTATTATTTATTTATTGTTGTTTTTTTTTCATTTTACAGCCTTCAATGTTATTACACAGAAGGATTAATGTAGGTAGGAATAGGCAGGATTAATTCCAGCATTATAATATGTTAAAATTTCAATTTTTATTACAAATTATTATGAGGTTACTATCAAGTCATTATGTTAAATTTTTCAATGCAAACATATTACCAATACATTACTTACATTGCATACATTATTTCAAAAATGCTATATTACTAGGTTATACTAATACTAATCGGTTTTGTCTGATAGGCATGTTTGTTCCCACATTATTTTTGTCAAGTGTTAGTTTGTTATTACCCAGTTACATAAATTTGATCCAAGATAATTACTTGAATATTATTTGGCTAATTAAGTGATAACTTGCTATCTCTAAACATTACCAGCTTATTTCCACCTTATTACCCCACTATTATCATATTATTTTAAGCTGGGCCAAAAAATCCTCCCTAAAATGTTTCTGTTATGTAATATTTTAAAGTAGACACACGAATCTGGTTAGAACATTACCTCACAGAAGACTTTCCTTGCCTCTGTCTCATAGAACAGGCCGACAATAATTCTGGCATCTTGACGCTTGAAAGTGAAAATAAAATGAAGACAGCACAGTCACAGAGAGAAGAGACAGAACGCACACTTTAAAAGCCATGCCGGGCTGGGTACAAAAAAGCCAACCCTCATCCTGCATCACACAATAATAGACATTCTCTCCACTGCAAGACATTTATCCTGCAAGACATCTATCCATGTTTGTGTTTCTGCAACTATAGGGTGGCATGCTGGGCTGGGTCATTGTAAGGTATGTGTGTGGCAGGAAGAAAGCAAGTCGGCCAACACATGTCAGAACTTTTTTTTTTTTTTTGCAGCTTTCTCAAGCTTTGTTGCCAGCAAATCTCTCCAGGTCTGGGATCCTGATGGCTGTGCAGAGACAACAATGACCATCTTTGATTTGACAATACATATCTGGTAACTTAACCAGATAAGACACAGAATGTGCTGCTCAGAGACAATAATTCCTTAGCTCTGTTGCTCCGAGTGAGAAATGTCCAAAAAGAGAGTGTTTATGTTTATCACTGTAGATTTTCTTCTGACATTCTAAACTGCTCAGTCAACTATTAAAGAACAGCATTTTAAAAAAAAAGAAAAAAAAAGAGAATTCCACGTTTTTTTTATATTTCACACGAGCTTCATTTCCTCCTAGAAATGAGGCTTAACACTTGGCATCCATCTTGAAACAACCCTGGTCACTTCATTTGGCAGTAATTTTAAAAAATTACCTGAATAAACATTACTTCCAGTGGTCACCAGACAATCACCACTTAATACAGTGCACTAAGGGTCTGTTTTGACTGTAGTTGTACAAACCCAATTCTGGGGTAAAATGTAAATACACAATTCACAAATATAAAACTAAACATATCAAAGATTCATAGTGACAAAAATGTACCTTTTTATGGTACAGGATCGTAAATAAAACTTTGTAGTAACCCTTCATCTTTTGATAACAGTCCATAAGTGTGCGGGAGCTGAACAGAGCAAGTGCTGAACTTTTGACAGAGAAAGTTATGCCATTTTTGTCTAAAAGAGCATTCTAGCTGCTCTGCTATTATGCTCCAAATGTTTTGGAGCCTGAACTGTAGGTAGGTAAGTTCAGAACTATGATTCTTCTACTATGAAGCTGTGCTGTTTTTATAGCTGTAGTATGCAGGTTATCATTATCTTACTGAAGTCATTTGGATGGGAGAATACAATGGTGTGAAAATTTGCAGTAACTGGCAATCTTTTATAGCACTATGGAGGAATTTTGGCCAATTCATTTTGCAGAATTGTTGTAATTCGGCCACATTGGAGGGTTTTTCAAGCATGCACTGCCTTTTTAAGGTCATGCCACAGCATCTCAGTCGGACACTCGTCAGGACATTGGGTAGGTGTAATGGAATTTCTTTCACTTATGTACTAATCACATTATTTTATTGTGTAATGAATTGGTGCCACTGGATTTTAACATGTCTGACACTCATACTGTAAGACAAATGGTGGGGGTCTATTTAGGAAGTTGGGGGAAGCAGACAACTCCACAGGAGGGAGAGTCTTTTGTCTCTTCGAGGACTCTGGGAAGGGAGTGTGAACCTTAAGGTGTGAAACAGCTGTGTACTGCCTTTTGTTCCTGGAGAAGGTATTTAACTGAGAGCCACACTACTCTCAGTGAGACTCTGCTGACCCTGCCCCGTGGTCATGCAGGCGCTCCACAAGCTTGTTTGTATGTCTTTGTGTGTTTGAATTAAAGAATGTTAGCTACCGCTCACCGCTCATCTGCAGGCTTTATTTAAGTGGAAAACTTCCACAACAGTAGGCCACTACAAAGTCATTACTTTGTTTTTTCTTAAGCCATTCAGAGGTAGACTTGCTGATGTGTTTTGGATCATTATCCTGCTGCAGGACCCAAGTGCGCTTCAGCTTGAGGTCAGGAACAGATGACGGCAGAGCTGTGTGCTGTGTTAAGCCGAAGAAGGCAGCTGGAAAGCTGCGCAAACTAAAAAGTGAAAAACAGTGCAAATAAACATTCACTTACCTTGCAATGCTGTGTGGGTTGGGTCCTTTGTAACAGTAATATTTTGAGATTTTGACTACAAAATTTGCAGTTACTCATCAACATTGTCAACACTGAAACATTGTCACTGAACTGCTTTCCAAGGAGTTGGACAAATTTTGACCATCATTAATTGTATCGTAAGGATATTTTCACACCTGCTGTGTTAAATCAAACTCTGGTCTGTTTGGTACTGGTGTGCAGATCAAAACAACCGTATTGAGACCCTTTGGAGGAGGTGGTCTCAGTACAGTTCTAAACAAACTCCAGGGCACTTTATTTATGGTGTGAATGAGATCCGACCCTGATCTGAACCATGTGTATGTTACAAGTTTGGGCTAAATAATGTCCTGTAGCCACGTGTGCTCTGTATTGTCAATATAGGAACATACTATAGATGTGCAAAGGTTTGTACGGGCTAACAACTGGCCATACTATACACCAGCCACCCACTGGGGTGGCTGTAGCTCAGGAGGTAGAGCAGGTCATCTGCTGATTGGAAGGTTCGATCCCTGGCTCCCCCCATTCTGGCTCCTCCCATTCAAATATCCTTGGGCAAGATACTAACCCCAAGTTGCTCTCCGTAAAAAGCGCTTTGAGTCCTCCGGGAGATGTAGAAAAGTGCTATATAAGAATCAGTCCATTTACCATTTACCATGAAATAAATGTAAATTCTTTGGCTTCTCCTGTAGTCCAGAACACAGCACCTTCTTACTGTATCTACTTATTATCTACAGGCCCAAGCTACTCGCTTACAAACTCATCCAGTGATTTCAACCAGAAAAAACTAACAATAGGTGTGAAAACATCCTAATGACACTATAATACAATTATGATCACACTTTTTACACAACAGATTCATCCATTGGGAAGAATTTCCATCTGTTACTAACTCAACATTCTGAGCAGCAGGCTCCCTCTGAAATTTCTGTCCTATTTTTTGCTAAGTATCCAAAAGCTCTGGCAGTTAACTGGCCAGACAAGGCCTGACTGATCAGTGTCCAGCTGGCTGGTATGTGTAAGAATGATTGGGGAACTCGCACCTTGAGATTTTTGACAGCCACAGCTGGGTCGGTTAGGAAGCTCTGACGAACACTGATTTCAATCCCTGCCTCCTTCACCCTCTCCTCCAGATCATCCAGAGTCTATGACACACAAAAAGAGACAAGCACAATAATAAGCACGCAGAAGATGACTGAGCAACAGAAACAGCAACTAAAAAAGGAAAGAGAACAATAATGGAATAGTAGGCAGTAGGAAGAAATGCAAAGAACAGTTAACAGCAACTGAAATAAGTGCACTCATCTTCTCTTGTCCATATTTGTCTTGTCTCAAATAACATTTTATCTATTGATTTTTATTTAAATTTGATTTCATGAGCATAAATCGTCATAAACTGTAGTGCTTATAAAAATCACAAAGTCATCATTAGCCAGCAGGGTGATGACATGAGCAGCAGAATTTTCCTCAGGTTTTAATAAACACCATGGAAGGTCTCTGTACTGTGAGAGACTGTGTTTTCACTCACAATTTGGTACATTTTGTGGCCCAAAACTACTTGTGTAGATCAGATCATGGTTTGAGTTAAAAAGAACTCTTTCACAATCACATTGTCACTTCTTCGCTGGCAGATGTATGGAATGAGACAGGAAATGAGGGAATGAGTCACATGAGACATGGAGACATGACTGATTGGGAGATGCACAAACATAGAGACAGGAGTGACTAGACATGAAACGTGTAACACATAGTAGCAGAAACTTAAAGACTAGAATTTAAGGATACACACATGGAGAACAATAAGGAGAACCAAAAACATGAATAACACTAAATCCAAAAATATAGATTAATCAATAAACACAAAACACTGGGTCACGGACCCAGTACCGTGACACACATGTTAGAAAGCAGCCTGGGGGACAAATTTTTCCACTTCACAGGACAGTATTGAAAAATAAATGGTGCAACCATAAAATTTAGTTTCGAGTAAAATATTTTAGTGTCAAAGTGAACTGTTGCAAAAAAAAAAAAAATATTCTTGTTTTAAATGGCAAAATATTTCACATTATTGTAGTCTTATCCTTCAGTGAATTCAGAGTGATTTATTTTATAAAATGACAAAGCTTTTCGTGCTTAGTTTTCTGCCCTTGCAGTAATTGGATGTGTTAGTACACAGTTTGAGTGGAGCATATTATAAGACTATGCATCTAGTTCACAATTTTGCTTGTGTGCTAACAAAATACTTAAATATACATTTAGCTAAACTTTGACTAGCGAGCTCCTATTTAAAGGTGGGGTTGCAGGGGCCAGTGTAGTGTCTTCACCACACCCCTCATTGTACATGAGTTCACAGAATTATTGTAATATATGACTCACTGAGGTAAAAACCTCTGTTGTTTGCTGGATAGTGGCAATCTTGGTCCATTTCCACTTCTGGAAGAGCTGTACCCGAGTGGGGTTGTGCAGTGTAGCAGATGGATGAGTACGGAAGAAAGTGGGGAAGCGCTGTCGGTTGGACAGAGCAGGAGAGCTGGAGCCATATGACAGCTAAGAGATGTAAAGACACAAAGAAATGCATTTAGTTTGAATATGAAACCCCCAAAGATCAGTTTATAACGCTTATATAATGTGTTTTTTTAATGTTCTCTGTATATATTAAAAGGAAACTACTGTAAAAATTAGAGACTATTAATTTATTTTCAAGTGAGAAAAATTACAAATTCACCAGGGGAATTATTTCCCCTGCTGTATACCTTCTTTGTAATAAAGGAACCGCTTTTTGGCCTCCTGATTACTCTTTGTGAGATTAATTTGGATACATGACAGCATAACAATGAATGTAGATGTGTCAAATGCTTGAAACATGGCAGTTAATTTTTCAAAACAATTTTGTCTTTTAGTGAACTCACTTATCATAATGATGAAAGAAATGTCACCATGTGCAATCTGAATTAAGCTTGAAAAGAGATACATTACTTGCTGCTGCTGTAATGAAAAGAAAAGAAAACTCTGAGAGACATGAACATGGTCAGAAGCCATCGCAATAAAAGAAAGGAGTGCATTTCTAAAGGGGGGTTTAAAGTCAGTTCACCATTTCTATTTAAATCATGTTGGAGACAAGAATTTAAATGAGTCTATTTAGGTCTGTGAGCCTACTGATATCCTAGAAATTAAAGAGCAAAGAGAGGCTGCAGAGATAAGCTAAAGAATATATGAACTTCTAGTTCACAAAAATGTGATATCTAAGATTTTCCTTTGAATACACATATTTTCAGGCAGTATATCACAAAGTGGACACTTCTTCCAGTTTTGGTGTAGGAAGTGGAGCAAAAGCTCTCAAGATGAAAATAGCAACGTGTATAAAAAATTAAGGAAACCGTCTGGAATTTTTAAAGATGTTTTTTTTTAAATCAGTGCACTTTACAACGAAACCCCCAAAAGCATGTGCTTTGCTGTGTAACTGATCTGTCTATTGGATGGCATAAGACAAGTGTAAGATGACTCACTGTCATAATAACTATAATCGACAGTTTAGTTTTCCAAAAACAATAAAAATTAAAGCTGCAAGCAGCGTTATGAGGGCCCTCGCACCCCTGGCGAGTCGAGCCACGCCTTACACCTGAAACCAGCACGTCCGATCTGATGTCACATTGGAATTCATGCATTTAACAACCAGCTAACATTTCATCTCATTTAATCATGATTATAGTCGTCCCACCAGGTGGTGCTCTAACCATTACTGACAAATGGCATAACAAACATTTCCGAGGTCGAGTCTCATCACGCCTGCGACGTTTGGGAGAGATTGGACATTGTGTTTTTGAGTGACAGCAGATGACTGCTTTTTGGCGAGTGATTGAAACTCCACGTGCCGCCATGACCACCTCGTTTCCCTGAACGTAAAAAGCTTCGCAATTTAACATCACAAAGGTATTTAGATTCCACACCCTGGAGATCGCGTAAATCTAATGAAATCCCTTGGAGGAGTTCGTCAAGGAACGGTGCCTGAAAAGAGGGGAAAATGGCGCCAAAATTACACATTAATTTTAAAATGGCTGACTTCCTGTTGGATTTGGGATATTGCTCCAAGAGACTTTTTTGTACATCTTCATATCTCCTATAAGCTTACCAGGTTTCAGACTCATAGATAAAACACAGAGCAGGGGCTGTTGTTTTGAAATTTTGTAGGGGGCGCTGTGGAACCATTTTGCAGTATTCAAGGAAAGTGATCACATAACAAGAAAGCGTTCATCACATTGGAGGTGTGCGCCAAATTTCACGACATTTTAAACTTTCCAAGCCCCTCAAAAGCCACTTAATTTTTCATGGTGATCCGCCTTGCCACCAGGGTGCGCCGTTCAGTTTAAAGTCACAATTTTCTCACTGAAGCATCATGAGGGACTGATGGTGATATTCACCGCTTTTCAGGTGGCCACGATGAACCTGTGAAAATCAGTACAACAAAATGAAAGACATGACATTTCCTGCTGCCACTAGGTGGCGCTCCTCGTATTCCTGACAATGGGCACATCAATCTGTTCAGGGCGGGTCTGACATCATGCCTGTAAAGTCTGGTTCTGATCAGACTGGATTTCATTGAGTTACACTAATTTGTTTCTTCATGGCGAGACATCAATGTTCGCCATGCTGCTGGGGTCACACCCTTCCGCGAAAACTCACAGTTTTCACTGTAACCCAAGACCGACTCCTTGAGGCTTTCCTGGAAAAATTTCAGGCTGCAGATGTCACCCATCACAATACTGTACACCAAAGTGTAAAACATGACATTTCCTGTTGCCACTAGGTGGCGCTGTCCCTGGTGTCAAATATGGCAGTTGAAATATGTTCAGGGGTGGAGCCTTATCATATGTGTGCTCTTCGGTCCAGGTCGGACCATGTATGACAGAACGAGAGGTAATAAGATTTTCATGGCGAGTCATCGAAATTCGCTGTGGCGCCACGGCCTCACCGTATCTCGAAAACTCAAAAGCTCCGCAATTTAACATGGCCCAGGTGTGTAGTTGACACTGACCAAATATGAAGCTTGTACGATGAAATTCCAATGAGGAGTTCGCAAAAGTTCGAGGCATGGAAATGGCAAAATTAGAGCCAAAATGTCACCTTCACTTCCAAATGGCGGACTTCCTGTTGGATTTGCGTCAATGGTCCCACTGACTTTTTTGTTCGTCTTGGCATGATACACATGTGGGCCAAATTTCATGTAGCTAAAACGATGTGTTCGTAGGGCTGCATTTAACAAGGCATAGGTGGCGCTATAGAGCCATTTCCCAGTGCTCATATGTAAAACCATTAAAATACAAAATTTTTCACCAGACCTGGCATGTGTGCAAAATTTCATGAGTTTTTGAGCATCTTACAGCCCTCAAAAAGGCAATTCATTTTAATGAAAAATAATAATAATAATAATAATAATAATAATAATAATTAAAGCTGCAAGCAGCGTTATGAGGGCCCTCGCACCCTCACGTGTCGAGCCACGCTCAACACCTAAAACCAACGCGTCCGATCTGACATCACATTGATGGAATTCATGCATTTAACCACCAGCAAACATTTCTTCTCATTCAATCATGATTATAGTCGTCCCACTAGGTGGCGGTCTAACCATTATTGACAAATGGCATAACAAACATTTCCGAGCTCGAATCTCATCGTACTTGTGATTTTTCCGGAGAGATTGGACATTGTGTTTTTGAGTGACAGCAGATTACTGCTTTTTGGCGAGGGATTGAAACTCCACGTGCCGCCATGGCCACCCCGTTTCCCTGAACGTAAAAAGCTTCGCAATTTAACATCACAAAGGTCTTTAGATTCCACACACAGGAGATCGGGTTACTCTGATGAAATCCCTTGGAGGAGTTCGTCAAAGTATGAGGCCTGAAAAGAGGCGAAAAAGTGGCTAAAATTACACATTAATTTTAAAATGGCTGACTTCCTGTTGGATTTGGGATATTGCTCCAAGAGACTTTTTTGTACATCTTGATATCCTCCATAAGCTTACCAGGTTTCAGACTCATACATAAAACACAGAGCAGGGGCTGTCGATTTGAAATTTTGTAGGGGGCGCTGTGGAGCCAGTTTACGCTATTCAATGAAAATGGTAAAATCGCAAGAAAGCCCTCATGACTTTGGAGGTGTGCGACAAATTTCAAGACATTTTAAACTTTCGAAGCCCCTCAAAAGCCACTTCATTGTTCATGGTGACTCGCGTTGCCACCAGGGTGCGCCGTTCAGTTTAAAGTCACAATTTTCGCACAGAAGCATCATGACGGACTGATGGTGATATTCACCGCTTTTGAGGTGGCCACGATGAACCTGTGAAAATCAGTACAACAAAATATAAGACATGACATTTCCTGGTGCCACTAGGTGGCGCTCTACGTATTCCTGACAATGGGCATATCAATCTGTTCAGGGCGGGTCTGACATCATCCCTGTAAAATCTGGTACTGATCAGATTGGATTTCATTGAGTTACACTAATTTGTTTCTTCATGGCGAGACCTCAATGTTCGCCATGCTGCTGGGGTCACACCCTTCAGAGAAAACTCACAGTTTTCTCTGTAACCCAAGACCAACTCCTTAAGGCTTTCCTGGAGAAATTTGAGGCTGCAGATGTCACTCATTACAATACTGTACCCCAAAGTGTAAAACGACATTTCCTGTTGCCACTAGGTGGCGCTGTCCCTGATGTCAAATATGGCAGTTGAAATATGTTCAGGGGTGGAGCCTTATCATATGTGTCCACTTTGGTCCAGGTCGGACAAAATGTCACCTTCACTTCCAAATGGCGGACTTCCTGTTGGGTTTGCGTCAATGGTCCCACTGACTTTTTTGTTCGTCTTGGCATGATACACATGTGGGCCAAATTTCATGTAGCTGCATTTAACAAGGCATAGGTGGCGCTACAGAGCCATTTCCCAGTGCTCATATGTAAAACCATTAAAATACAAAATTTTTCACCAGACCTGGCATGTGTGCGAAATTCCAAGAGTTTTCGAGCATGTTAAAGCCCTCAAAAAGGCCCTTCTTTTGCCTGAATAATAATAATAATAATAATAATAAGAAGAAGAAGAAGAAACGGAGCAGATACAATAGGGCCTTCGCACTCTCAGTGCTCGGGCCCTAATAATAATAAACAGAGCAGATACAATAGGGCCTTTGCACTCTCAGTGCTCGGGCCCTAATAATAATAATAATAATAATAATAATAATAATAATAATAATTAAAGCTGCAAGCAGCGTTATGAGGGCCCTCGCACCCCATCGCGTCGAGCCAAGCCCAACACCTACAACCAGCACGTCCAGTCAAATGTCACATTGATGGAATTCATGCATTTAACCACCAGCTAAAATTTCATCTCATTCAATGATGATTATAGTCGTCCCACTAGGTGGCGCTCTAACCATTACTGAGAAATCGCATATCAAACGTTTCCGAGCTCGACTCTCATCACACCTGCGAAGTTTGGGAGAGATTGAACATTGTGTTTTTGAGTGACAGCAGATTACTGCTTCTTGGCGAGTGATTGAAACTCCACATGCCACCATGACCACCCCGTTTCCCTGAACGTAAAAAGCTTCGCAATTTAACATCACAAAAGTCTTTAGATTCCATGCGCTGGAGATCGCATCAATGTGATGAAATCCCTTGGAGGAGTTCATCAAAGTACAAGGCCTGAAGAGAGGGGAAAATGCCGCCAAAATTACACTTTAAATTTAAAAATGGCTGACTTCCTGTTGGATTTGGGATATTGCTCCAAGAGACTTTTTTGTACATCTTCAAACCTCCTATAAGGTTACCAGGTTTCAGACTCATAGATAAAACACAGAGCAGGGGCTGATGTTTTGAAATTTTGTAGGGGGCACTGTGGAGCCATTTTGCGCTATTCAAGGAAAGTGATCACATAACAAGGAAGCCTTCATCACATTGGAGGTGTGGGCCAAATTTCAAGACTTTTTAAACTTTCCAAGCCCCTCAAAAGCCACTTCAATGGTCATGGTGAACAGCGTTGTCACCAGGGTGCGCCGTTCAGTTTAAAGTCACAATTTTCTCACTGAAGCATCAAGAGGGACTGATGGTGACATTCACCGCTTTTCAGGTGGCCAGGATGAACCTGTGAAAATCAGTACAACAAAATGAAAGACATGACATTTCCTGCTGCCACTAGGTGGCGCTCTAGGTATTCCTGACAATGGGCACATCAATCTGTTCAGGGAGGGTCTGACATCATGCCTGTAAAGTCTGGTACTGATCAGATTGGATTTCATTGAGTTACACTAATTTGTTTCTTCATGGCGAGACCTCAATGTTCGCCATGCTGCTGGGGTCACACCCTTCAGCGAAAACTCACAGTTTTCACTGTAACCCAAGACCACCTCCTTAAGGCTTTCCTGGAAAAATTTCAGGCTGCTGATGTCACCCATCACATTACTGTACCCCAAAGTGTAAAACATGACATTTCCTGTTCCCATTAGGTGGCGCTGTCCCTGGTGTCAAATATGGCAGTTGAAATATGTTCAGGGGTGGAGCCTTATCGTATGTGTGCTCTTTGGTCCAGGTCGGAACATGTATGACAGAATGAGAGGCAATAATATTTTCATGGCGAGTCATCGAAATTCGCCATGGCGCCACGGCCTCACCGTATCCCGAAAACTCAAAAGCTCCGCAATTTAACATGGCCCAGGTGTGTAGTTGACACTGACCAAATATGAAGCTTATGCAATCAAATCCCAAGGAGGAGTTCGCAAAAGTTCGAGGCATGGAAATGGCAAAATTAGAGCCAAAATGTCACCTTCACTTCCAAATGGCGGACTTCCTGTTGGGTTTGCGTCAATGGGCCCACAGACTTTTTTGTTCGTCTTGGCATGATACACATGTGTGCCAGATTTCAGACATGTAGCTCAAACGATGTGTTCGTAGGGCTGCATTTAACAAGGCATAGGTGGCGCTCTAGAGCCATTTCCCAGTGCTCATATGTAAAACCAATAAAATACAAAATTTTTCACCAGACCTGGCATGTGTGCAAAATTTCAAGAGTTTTTGAGCATGTTAAAGCCCTCAAAAAGGCCCTTGTTTTGCCTGAATAATAATAATAAGAAGAAGAAGAAGAAGAAGAAGAAGAAACGGAGCAGATACAATAGGGCCTTCGCACTCTCGGTGCTCGGGCCCTAATAATAATAATAAACAGAGCAGATACAATAGGGCCTTCGCACTCTCAGTGCTCGGGCCCTAATAATGAGAAACGGAGCAGATACAATAGGGCCTTCGCACTCTCAGTGCTCGGGCCCTAATAATAAACGGAGCAGATACAATAGGGCCTTCGCACTTTTGTGCTCGGGCCCTAATAAGAAACGGAGCAGATACAATAGGGCCTTCGCACTCTCGGTGCTCGGGCCCTAATAATAATAATAATAATAAACGGAGCAGATACAATAGGGTCTTCGCACTCTCAGTGCTCGGGCCCTAATAAACAGAGCAGATACAATAGAGCCTTCGCACTCTCAGTGCTCGGGCCCTAATAAGAAACGGAGCAGATACAATAGGGCCTTCGCAATCTAAGTGCTCGGGCCCTAATAATAATAATAATAATTAAAGCTGCAAGCAGCGATATGAGGGCCCTCGCACCCCCGGCGCGTCGAGCCAAGCCCAACACCTAAAACCAGCGCTTCCGATCTGATGTCACATTGATGGAATTCATGCATTTAACCACCAGCTAAAATTTCATCTCATTCAACCATTATTATAGTCGTCCCACTAGGTGGCGCTCTAACCATTACTGACAAATGGCATAACAAACATTTCCGAGCTCGAGTCTCATCACGCCTGCGACCTTTGGGAGAGATTGGACATTGTGTTTTTGAGCGACAGCAGGTTACTGCTTTTTGGCAAGTGATTGAAACTCCACGTGCCGCCATGGCCACCCCGTTTCCCTGAACGTAAAAAGCTTCGCAATTTAACATCACAAAGGTCTTTAGATTCCACACACAGGAGATCGCGTAAATCTAATGAAATCCCTTGGAGGAGTTCGTCAAAGTATGAGGCCTGAAAAGAGGGGAAAATGTCGCCAAATTTACACATTAATTTTAAAATGGCTGACTTCCTGTTGGATTTGGGATATTGCTCCAAGAGACTTTTTTGTACATCTTGATATCTCCAATAAGCTTGCCAGGTTTCAAACTCATACATAAAACACAGAGCAGGGGCTGTTGTTTTGAAATTTTGTAGGGGGCGCTGTGGAGCCATTTTGCGCTGTTCAAGGAAAATGAACATATAAAAAGAAATCCCTCATCACATTAGAGGTGTGCGCCAAATTTCAAGACTTTTTAAACTTTTCAAGCCCCTCAAAAGCCACTTCATCTTTCATGGTGAACTGCGTTGCCACCAGGGTGCGCCGTTCAGTTTATAGTCACAATTTTCTCACTGAAGCATCAAGAGGGACTGATGGTGATATTCACCGCTTTTGAGGTGGCCACGATGAACCTGTGAAAATCAGTACAACAAAATGAAAGACATGACATTTCCTGGTGCCACTAGGTGGCGCTCTACGTATTCCTGACAATGGGCATATCAATCTGTTCAGGGCGGGTCTGACATCATGCCTGTAAAATCTGGTACTGATCACATTGGATTTCATTGAGTTACACTAATTTGTTTCTTCATGGCGAGACCTCAATGTTCGCCATGCTGCTGGGGTCACACCCTTCAGCGAAAACTCACAGTTTTCTCTGTAACCCAAGACCAACTCCTTAAGGCTTTCCTGGAGAAATTTGAGGCTGCAGATGTCACCCATTACAATACTGTACCCCAAAGTGTAAAACATGACATTTCCTGTTCCCACTAGGTGGCGCTGTCCCTGATGTCAAATATGGCAGTTGAAATATGTTCAGGGGTGGAGCCTTATCATATGTGTCCACTTTGGTCAAGGTCGGACAATGTATGACAGAACGAGAGGCAATAAGATTTTCATGGCGAGTCATCGAAATTCGCCGTGGCGCCACGGCCTCACCGTATCCCGAAAACTCAAAAGCTCCGCAATTTAACATGGCCCAGGTGTGTAGTTGACACTGACCAAATATGAAGCTTGCACGATGAAATTCCAATGAGGAGTTCGCAAAAGTTCGAGGCATGGAAATGGCAAAATTAGAGCCAAAATGTCACCTTCACTTCCAAATGGCGGACTTCCTGTTGGGTTTAGGACATGGCCATAATAGACTTTTTTGTGCGTCTCCGAAGGTTAGGTATGTGTTCCGAGTTTTATACATGTAGGTCATACCCATCTCGGGGGCTCGCGTTTCTCATTTTTCTAGGTGGCGCTACTGAGCCAATTTTCCCTGGACATGTCTACGGACATTAAAATACGTAAATTTTCATCGAGTCTCATCACGCCTGCGACCTTTGGGAGAGATTGGACATTGTGTTTTTGAGCGACAGCAGGTTACTGCTTTTTGGCGAGTGATTGAAACTCCACGTGCCGCCATGACCACCCCGTTTCCCTGAACGTAAAAAGCTTCGCAATTTAACATCACAAAGGTCTTTAGATTCCACACACAGGAGATCGCGTAAATCTAATGCAATCCCTTGGAGGAGTTCGTCAAAGTATGAGGCCTGAAAAGAGGGGAAAATGTCGCCAAATTTACACATTAATTTTAAAATGGCTGACTTCCTGTTGGATTTGGGATATTGCTCCAAGAGACTTTTTTGTACATCTTGATATCTCCAATAAGCTTGCCAGGTTTCAAACTCATACATAAAACACAGAGCAGGGGCTGTTGTTTTGAAATTTTGTAGGGGGCGCTGTGGAGCCATTTTGCGCTCTTCAAGGAAAATGAACATATAAAAAGAAATCCCTCATCACATTAGAGGTGTGCGCCAAATTTCAAGACTTTTTAAACTTTTCAAGCCCCTCAAAAGCCACTTCATCTTTCATGGTGAACTGCGCTGCCACCAGGGTGCGCCGTTCAGTTTATAGTCACAATTTTCTCACTGAAGCATCAAGAGGGACTGATGGTGATATTCACCGCTTTTGAGGTGGCCACGATGAACCTGTGAAAATCAGTACAACAAAATGAAAGACATGACATTTCCTGGTGCCACTAGGTGGCGCTCTACGTATTCCTGACAATGGGCATATCAATCTGTTCAGGGCGGGTCTGACATCATCCCTGTAAAATCTGGTACTGATCAGATTGGATTTCATTGAGTTACACTAATTTGTTTCTTCATGGCGAGACCTCAATGTTCGCCATGCTGCTGGGGTCACACCCTTCAGCGAAAACTCACAGTTTTCTCTGTAACCCAAGACCAACTCCTTAAGGCTTTCCTGGAGAAATTTGAGGCTGCAGATGTCACCCATTACAATACTGTACCCCAAAGTGTAAAACATGACATTTCCTGTTCCCACTAGGTGGCGCTGTCCCTGGTGTCAAATATGGCAGTTGAAATATGTTCAGGGGTGGAGCCTTATCATATGTGTCCACTTTGGTCAAGGTCGGACAATGTATGACAGAACGAGAGGCAATAAGATTTTCATGGCGAGTCATCGAAATTCGCCGTGGCGCCACGGCCTCACAGTAACCCGAAAACTCAAAAGCTCCGCAATTTAACATGGCCCAGGTGTGTAGTTGACACTGACCAAATATGAAGCTTGTACGATGAAATTCCAATGAGGAGTTCGCAAAAGTTCGAGGCATGGAAATGGCAAAATTAGAGCCAAAATGTCACCTTCACTTCCAAATGGCGGACTTCCTGTTGGGTTTAGGACATGGCCATAATAGACTTTTATGTGCGTCTCCGAACGTTAGATATGTGTTCCGAGTTTTATACATGTAGGTCATACCCATCTCGGGGGCTCGCGTTTCTCATTTTTCTAGGTGGCGCTACTGAGCCAATTTTCCCTGGACATGTCTACGGACATTAAAATACGTAAATTTTCACCAGACCTGACGCGTGTGCAAAATTTCATGAGTTTTCGAGCATGTTTAGGCCCTCAAAAGGCCGATTCATTTGCCGAAATAATAATAATAATAATAATAATAATAATAATAATAATAATAATAATAATAATAAGAAACAGAGCAGATACAATAGGGCCTTCGCACTTTTGTGCTCGGGCCCTAATAATAATAATAATGATAAGAAGAAGAAGAAGAAGAAGAAGAAGAAATGGGGCAGATACAATAGGGCCTTCGCACTCTCAGTGCTCAGGCCCTAATAATAAGAAACGGAGCAGATCTAATAGGGCCTTCGCACTCTAAGTGCTCGGGCCCTAATAAACGGAGCAGATACAATAGGGCCTTCGCACTCTCAGTGCTCGGGCCCTAATAATAAACCTGTCATGGCCTGGGTCTAAGGACCCAGGGCTCATGTATTTTTTTGTATATGTTTATTTTTCCGTATGTTGTGTTCTTGGTGGTTTTCTCTCCTTTTTTCCTCTTTCTTCCTGTGTGTGTGGTCATACGCACTCCGGGATATTTTGGGTCACTGAGAGGACTGCGACCCAGAAGTGTTCTCACACTGGAGGCTGCCGCACCTGTCGCTCGTTAGCCTTCACCAGCTGCAGCTGATGGCCTCATCAAGAGAGTCCTATTTAAGAATGTGGCGGAGCTCCAGTCAGTGCGGGATTACACTATATCAAACCTGTAAAGTACCTCTTTGCTCAACTCCATGGTCTGCTATCGCTGACCGTGACAGAATAATTCCACCATAATGGGCCCAGGGGACTCAAATGTCACCTCAGAGAAGAAGTTGCTCACCCAGCTCTGGAGTTACTGCCGGAGCGTAATCCAGGCTGCAAATCAGCATCAGAGTCACATACAGTTAGTGGTTTTTGATACTTTCCTGTCATCCAATACCTTTTCTGTGAGCTTTTTGGACATTAAAAAACTAATTCAAATTGTAACCGTGCTGAGGGCAAGCTCCAGCTTTGAGCCGTTTGGTTTGGGCAGTTCGGGCAAGGAGGATGTGGCTGCCTCCCTGGGAGCCCTTGCTGCCTGGTTTTTTCTTCATAGGCGTGACAGTTTCCCTACCGTCGCTCGCTGCTCACTTGTTGGACCCTCCACTGCAGGGAAGAAGGCTCCCTCGCCATTGGCACCCTACCCCATCTCCTCTCCCTCCTTGAACGTCAGTTGAGTCAGCAGACAAAGGACCGGCAGTGCTAGTCACCACAGTGAGTAGACCGGACTCTGTTGTTTTAATAAATCCTGTCACAAAGGATAAAAATACAGATAATCAGGAGGGGACAGTTTCCATACATGCGGCCCCACCTTCTCGGAGGAGACGGTGCCCACGCCATCATCAAACCAAATCTCACCTCACTCCTGTGGCTTCAGAAGAATCAGCTGATTCTGGACCAGCAGTGCAAGGCGCCGCAGTGAGTAACTCCGACTCCACCATAGTTGTCACTCAATTTGCTATGAACAAGAAAATGAAGGCTGTTTCTTCCCCACTCACTAGTAATGCTAAGCCTGCTGAAAGTGGAGAGAGAGAGGTTTTGGCTGACCTGTCCACTGTGGGTTTCTCTGGGTCAGTGGGCCTGGAGACAGTTAGTTCAGTGACTGTCAGCTCACTGTCAGTTGGCCCTGTAGTTACTAATTGTGAAGCTGTTGTGAGTAACTGAGACATTTTGTCATTACCTGTTGAAACAGTGACTATTCATTCTGGGGAGGAGTGTTGTTCAGGGAGTAATGCAAACTATTTTTCTTGTGCTCATTCTGATCCTGGAGTATTTAAACTAGAGCCCATTAACACCAAGGCTATGGATTTTCAGACTGTTTGTGTGGCTGTTAACCAGACTGCTTAAAAGTTAGTAACTCATCCTGGGGTTGATTCTGAGGCTGAATATGGTTCTGGAACTGCCCCTGGACCTCTGGAGAGATTGCAACCAGAACCCACACTGCCGCCTTCGTCCTTGGCAGGGAGACCAAGTAAGGTGATTCAGCGGACTGTGGACAGTGTAGCTGTTTTAGTGGACTTTGAAATTGCTCTGCATGTGCACTCTGATTTAGGGAACTCTGAGTTGTGGCCAGAACACTCAGAGCCGCCAGCTCAGCATGAAACTCAGCAATTAGCTCAGTTAGCTGCCCAGGCTGTAGCTCAGTCAGCTGCCCGGCCCGTAGCTCAGTCAGCCACTCAACCACCTGCTCAACTTCACCCACAAATGTCACTACAGTCAGAAGCTCAGTTTCCTGTGTTGCCACGAGCTCAGTCTCTAGTGCAGTCTTCTGTTCCGTTGTCAGTTCAGCTGTTAGCACAGCCTACTGTAGCCCAGCCATTAGCTCAGTCAGCCGCCCAGCCTGTAGCTAGGCAGTCTGCAGTAACCACACCACCATCACTTCACCTGCCTATTGCTGCTGTATTACTGCCAATCTACTGTCAGTGGCTGCTACACTACCATCATCTCCACCGCCTGCAGCTGCCGTATCACCATCATCACCATCGGCTCGACCGTCTGTAGCTGCAGCGCTGCCAGAGGGGCCCGCTCTGCCCGAGCAGGAGGTCAGCGCGCCGGAGGAGCCCGCTCAATCGGAGCTAGATGGCAGCGCCCTGAAACGGCCTGCACGTCCACGTCCAACGCGGCTTGCACATCATGAACAACCTACTGTGCTTTGCCATTGCCTGTCGGAGTTGTTACGTGGTCAACCACCGGAATTGCAACGTCACCACCGCCAGGTCCACGGCCGCCCACCTGAACAGTTTCACTGCTACTGGATTCGTGGTCAGCCATCAGAGCTACTTCGAGGCTGTCATCAGACCCCTGGCCGCCCACCAGAACTGCTCCACCAGGCCCGTGGCAGGCCACCTGAACTGTTCTGCCACTGTTGCTGTCCATCGGGTCGACCACCAGAATTGTTTTGTCGCCACCGCCTGGACTGCAGTTGGCTGTTATGTGGCCGTCGTGGGGATTGCAATTGGGCCTACGGACTGGTTGAAGTTTTGGACTGATTGAGGTTGTTTATGTTTAGTTTGGGGAGTGGTTATTATACATGCCTTTTCCTTGCAGTGGAAATGTTGACCATTTCTATATTAGATTGTTTCCTGGCATTTTTATTATAACACATCTAAAATTACAAACTTTAAACATGCAGCATTTTGTCTTTGAGTGTTGAAATCATTTGTTGAATTTAATTAGATTTACTTTGGCAAGAATATTACTTTTCAATCTTCTATTAAAGAAATAGTTGCCTCTTTGTTTTCATAAATGGTTATTACTGTTAGTGACTGTCTCTCAACCTAAGAGGGCATGTTTTTCTGCAACTCCAAAAAACTGAAGGCAGCAACTGAATGCTGGTGCTGTGAAGGCCTGGAAGAGCCAGCATAGGGTGATATCCCTGTGTTCTGGACTTCACATTGACAATGACTCTAAACTGTTTTTCTAGTTATAAAAACAGTCCTTATACTTAGAATCATGCTAGTTTTTCCAGTTACCTTTGAATCTCTGAAAATGGGGGACTATGTCTGTCATTTCTAACCTGTTAAGTGAATACTTATGTTAAACTTCTAGAATCAAAGCTAAGAGAGGCAAATTACAAACAATGTCTAAAAACTTGCAGACCTACATAAGTGTACACACATGGAATCCTACTTTAATGTCTTAAGGCTTCACTGAGAGACCCTGAGTCTGTGTGCCAGTGTGTTTAGTCACCACCTCCTATACTTGTCCCTGTGACACCATAATTCACACATTGTGTTATGGCCTGCAGGTTTTGTTTGGATTTCATAATTAAATTACATTTAATAAGTGTATTCAGTCTGTTTTCTCCTGTACAAGAATTCCAATTTATCTCTGTTGTTGTTAGGCTACATTTTGATTTGTCTTAGTTTCATGAGTATTTCACAAGATTATATTTGAGGCCTAGTTTAGATGTTATGGAGTTTTTATTTTTTGTGTTTTTCTTGTACTTTGGAGTTTAGTGTTTTTGTTTATTTGCTGCTCTTAATGGTTTCTTTGTCCTCAGTTTTGTTAGGTTTTGATCATTCAGTCCTTCACATTTTGAATCTTTAGTTCTAGTCTGTGTTTATGACATTCACTTAGTCCCCACAATGTTTCCCTTTATCTCATCCTTCAGTGGCAGTCCCCTCTGTCAAGTTCAGTTTTAGTTCTGTTTTATTTTGGTGGACAATTATCTATATTGTCCAGTAATTTTACTTCTGGGCCCCATAACTTGTCTAGATTTGGTTCAATTGTCTCTTGTTACCCTTTCTGGGGCTTGTACTTAGAAGAATTTAATCTTATCCAGGTAACTTAAGAATTAAAATGACTTGCTACTATGAAGGTGGATCACTTTTTACTGAGGTATATCAGTATGGTAACTTACTGCTCCAGAGCATGTCAAACACCAGTCAGTTTTCTGGATAATAGTGTCACCATTACTGGAAGATTCCTTGGACCTCTCTGCACAGATATGAGGACAGTCTAATGTTTTTCAGCAGTATCTAAGGCCTTTAGATTATTAGAGGGAACTTTACTCCTTTTTTCTCTGTGGGATGCAAACAATTTTATTGGTCTATAAACAAGGATATATTATCCTAAACCAGCGCACCTACTTGTAATCGCTGACATTATATCAAATCTGCCCATAGACAGAGCCAGCGTTTGATTCTGTTTTTCTATTTATTCTTTACTCTCAGGGCATTAAACACCACTGAAGCAGCTGCTCAAAGAATAAAAAATTGTCTTATAAGTGTCCTAACTCTGTCATCATGACACAGGAGAATAAGTATTTCTTTTAATTAATTTTAAGAAACGGTGTCAACTTCTGCATTTTTTTTTTTTTTTTTTTTTTAAATGGCTTTTGTTCCTGGATTCAATTTTGTCTTACTGATCAAAGCACCTAAAGCATATTCATATAACACTTTTGATACTAAACTACTGTACAGGGCTTTGAGGAAGTGCACTCACACATTCACACTCTGCTAAATTGTTCTGCTGCCCCATTTAAGTTTTATCATCCTTTGTAAAATCAGTTACTCTTACACTTTTGCCATAATTGTGATTGGTCACCTGCTGCCAACACCCCTCCTGTAATTTTAAATACACAGGGAAATGTCATAATCTGAGTGAGGGTTCAGAACTGGCCTGGTCCTGCAGTGTCCACCTATTCAGGGTGGAGACCCCCGTCCACATCTGCCTCGTCCACCTGTTCATTACCGGCAATCATCAGGAGATGTATAGAAGATCAGCGTCTCCACCAGTTCTCCGCCAGTCGGTCAGCTACCTGATGGTTGTTACCAGGCCATGCAGAAATTCTGTTTTATATTTCTGAGTAAAACTAACTTTGATCTCTTGTCCCTGCCACGAGTCCATTTCATGCCGAGTTACTCGCCTCTTCCACTGGCTACTGATCTCACGCTCAGGATTTATTCACTTGTTTAGCGTCACGCTCCTCTGGATTGTACATTTTATATACATGATAAACTGGTGAAAAGCTATTTTTGCCTCCGCATTGTGTTTCGCATTTGGGTCCATGCTCTCTCCGGCCACCTGGCCTTAACAGGAAACTTAGTGAGTCAATAACCAACTTCATGCGACCACTTTCCTTAATTGCACGTGCTAAGTTAGTACAGATAATGGAAATATAAACTCTGTATACTGAACTCTCTTCAGAGAGAGTGGGCCCGGCTTATAACTAAATAATTATGTTCTCCTTGCACTTTTTGTCAGACTTATCTTTGAGTTTCTGGTTTTTGAAATATTAGGACCTCTGGATTATTCACTGTTTTATTGCCTTTAAAATAAAGCTGTTTTTAGTATGCATTTGGCTCTTCTCTTAAGCCATATTGTAATACCTTGTGCGTTGACTTAGAGTGGAAAAGTTCAGCACATTTACCATTTACACATCACCCAAATTCTTCTCAAACATCCATCACTCTTGCTCTCATCTGGATTGTTTCCTAGTCAGCAGCTCACTGTTTATTGACATTTCACTGAAGCCACAATATTGTTTCTAGATGCAGAAAAGGAATTTGATAGAGTAAACTGGATATTTTTATTTGCAACTTTACACAAATTTGGTTTTGGAAACTTTCATAAACTGGTTAAAAATATAATTCCCCAAAAGCATGTGTCAGGACAAAGGACCAAACATCCTCCACTTCTGTATCTAGAGGGGCACCAGGCAGGGATGCCCACTCTCCCCTTCGCTGTTTGCACTGCAATTAGACAGGATGATTACAGGCATAAAATGCAAAAATGTAGAACATAAAATCAGTCTTTATGTGGATGATGTGTTACTTTTCTCCAACACTCACAAACCATTGAATGTAATTACCTCTGAGTTAATTACAATAATAAACTCTTTCTCAAGACTTTCAGATGATTCAATAAACTGAATGAATGCATGCTGAGATGAATGCAGTCCACATGGCCCTCTGCCCTATGCATTGCCAAGAGAACTATCTTCATGAACTGAAGAAATTAAAATAATCTTAATTCTAACCATTATAAAGACTGTTTGATAGACCATATAAGTCTTGTTACAGCCTCTGCTGCCACATTACATCAATATCTCTGGGCTCCATTACCTAGTGGGGGTGGGGTGTCGTGGTTTTGTGTCTGAAAACCACGACACCCCACAACAGCTGAACAACAACACCCTGATAACAGACTGTGCATAGACTGTTTCTTCCTATCCTACGCAAGGCCACCTGGGTTGGCTGGAAGACTGTTTACTTATCCTGGCAGGGGGAAGGACACTGTCTCAGCTGAACTCTGGACACACATACACACACACACACACATATATACACATGCAGATATACACTCATCCCCCCTCCCCTTCCAAACGCCTTCGACGCTTATTCCCTCCCGATGCAGACGGTGGATCAAATGGGACGAGCGCATGTGCTGCAGACCCGGATGCACTGTCTACACTGGCTGTCTCTCACCTTTTACCCATCCCTGTTGCTTGTCATGTGTTTCTATGGTGTATTAAGAGTTTTTCATGTGCTATGCGCAGAGGTGTTTTTTTTTCTGTTCTCAAACTGATCTCCTTGTTGGAGCTCAGTCTGGGGGGAGTTCTTTTTCTCCTTGTCGTTCCTGATGTTGTGTATTTTCCATTGTTCAGTTCCGGGTCACTGCTCGTGCGGCTGACTGGCCAGCTACCTAACTTGACCCGTCTCCCCAATGTGATGTTTATGTATCTATCGGGTTCTGGCCAAGCAGTATGATCCGCTTGGCCTCCTCATTCCTTACACCACTCGGGCCAAAATCCTGGTGCAGCATCTCTGGAGAAAAAGGAGAGACTGGGATGATCCGAATCTGTCAGTCGACTTGCTGCAGCTGTGGTATGCATGGGAAAGTGAATTGATTCAGCTCCCTGATGTCTCCCTGTCAAATTGTTACATGCAGCCAGAGACAGACCTATCCCTTTGCAAGCAAAGCATCCACATCTTCTCCGATGCATCTGAGAAGGCATACGGAGCTGTGGCCTACCTTCGGACAGAAGATCATATAGGGGGAATCCAGGTAGCCTTCCTAGCCATCCGATCTCGAGTTGCTCCCGTCCGTCAACAGTCCATTCCTAGGTTGGACCTCCTAGGTTGGAGATTGTGGATTCATAGACACTATGAATCCACAATCTCAACAGGGTTGTCCGATAAGAAGAATGATTAAGATGATAAGGTGCTGAGACAGCACCTTATCATCTTAATCATTCATAGTCAGGAGGTCAAGTCTGTCTCTCTTAAAGTGACATCCTCGATTACACTTTCCCGTTCCCCGGTCGTCGGTGTATCTATCTATCGATCGATGGATCGATCGATAGATAGATATCCACTTGATAGTTGACTGAATAACTATCCACTATCCAATAACTGTCCGTATCTCTCTCTCTCCCTCTCTCTCTCCCTATGTGTAAATATATATACATATATATATATATATATATACACACATGTGTATATATATATATATACATATATATATATATATATATATATATATATATATATATATATGGAGAGAGAGAGAGAGATACGGACAGTTATTGGATAGTCAAGTGGATATCTATCTATCTATCTATCTATCTATCTAGGAGCTTGTATGAATGTGGCATGTTGTATAAAGTGCTTTGAGTGCTCAGGTAGAGCAGAAAAGTGCCCTATAAGTCCATTTACTATTCATCATTTGTTTAACTCTTTGATGCATGAATTATGATAACTTCAATCAGGATTTTTATTCATCTTTAGGCATGAAAAGATAAATGGTTGGATGAATCCGTATCACAACCTTAACCAAGTATTCTGCAGCTGACGCCCTAATCTGACTGTCTCACTGTGACATCTCTTTAGTTCACTGTCTTCAAGTGTATATTTTGGCTCTGTATTCTTGGTGTAAAGAGTTGCTTCCTGTGATATTTTTGTGTTTTGTTGTCACCTATAGTGTTAAGTGTTCTTGGTGCTATTTTCACACAACAGCACCCAGAGATTACTTATCACCTAAACGCTGTGGGCAGCCTTTGTGTTTCCTTTTCTTTTGCATCAGTATTTTTGTATGCACAGTTCTTCTTTCCAGTTTCATTGTGACTTGCACTATTCAGTAATACTACTGCCATTGTTTTTTTTTCTTAAAACAATGTAAATACATCACTGAATTACTGTTTAGAAGTAAGTGCACATGCAATATGAGTTGATTGAAGGTCTAAAAATGTAAAGGCTTTTACCACTATGAGGTTCCACATGCGAGCAGCTTCAGCCACCAGTGTGGACACAGAGCTGCAGCCTGGCATCAACACGATTTTGATAGGCTCTGTGTACAGAAGGTCATACAGCAGCTTGGTGGCCTCACCAGGATCACACTATAGGGACACAAACACACAAGACATTTTTTTTAGCATACATGGTTCCAAACAACCTTACATATGATAACACTAAATAAATAACTATTCATAGGTACGGTTAAGTCCATAAGTATTTGGTCAAAGACATTTTTTTGTGATGTTGCCTCTGTTCACCACCACTGAACTTTAAATTAAACATCAAGATGCACTTACATTTTTTTAGTTAATGGTTTAACAATAGTATTTAGGTAACTATTCAGGAATTAAAATCAATTTTGTGAGGCTCAAAAATAATTGCATAAACAAACAGAATTTTAAATGTAAGGATTTATTATCTGGATGCGTCGTGACTGCGTGTGGCAGGCAAGAATAGTGGACCCAAAGTGCAGACTAACAGAGGCAAAAATGTGAACTCAATGCAGCTTTATTGCTGGATGCCAAAAAATAACTTAACTGAAAATACAAATAAACTAGGTAGGCAGGCCGATAGACGGAACACATAGCACGAGACAATAAAGATCATTACACAGACCAAGGAAAACATATGGCTTAAATACATAGAGGGAGCAATCAGGTAATGGGAAACAAGAGGGGGACACAGCTGGGACAAATCAGACCTAACAACACAAGGAAAACAAAAGTAGAAACACTGACATGAGACAAAGACCTTCAAAGTAAAACAGGAAACATAACACAGAGACGACAAGGGGATACAGCTGACAGGGGAGACAGAGAAACCATGAAACACAGACAGAAACCAGGAGACTAAGAACTCTAACATAGAAACCAAAAGACTAGAAATTATAAATAATGACAAAATCAAAGTCCTCTCCGTGAATCGCTACCTTATCGTGGTGGAGGGGTTTGTGTGTCCCAGGGATCCCAGGGGCTATGTTGTCTGGGGGCTTTTGCCCCCTGGTAGGGTCTCCCATGGCAAATTGGTCCTGGGTGAGGGACCAGACAAAGAGCGATTCAGAAGACCCTTATGAAGAGAATATCGAGGGAACAGTTTACCCTGCCTGGGATAAGGTTACCGGGGCCCCGCCCTGGAGCCAGGCCCGGGGAGGGTGCCCGAGGGCGAGCGTCTGGTGGCCGGGCCTTAGTCCATGGGGCCCGGCCGGGCACAGCCCGAAGAGGAGACATGGGCCCATCCTCCCGCAGGCCCACCACCCGCAGGAGGCGCCATAGGGGTCGGGTGCATTGTGTGCTGGGCGGTGGCCAGGAGTGGAGGCCCTGGCGGACTGATCCCCGGCTGCCAAGACTGGCAATAGGGACATGGAATGTCACCTCTCTGGTGGGGAAGGAGCCTGAGTTAGTGCGTGAGGTTGAGAGGTACCGGCTAGATATAGTCGGGCTCACCTCTACGCATGGCTTGGGCTCTGGAACCAGTCTCCTGAAGAGGGGCTGGACTCTGTCTCAGTCTGGAGTTGCCCCTTGTGAGAGGCGGCGGGCTGGGGTGGGTATTCTAATATCCCCTCGGCTTGCTGCCGGTACGTTGGGGTTTTTCCCGGTGGATGAGAGGGTTTGCTCCCTGTGCCTTAGGGTCGGGGAACGGGTCCTGACTGTCACCTGCGCTTATGCGCTGAGTGGCAGTTCAGAGTACCCAGCCTTCTTAGAGTCCCTGGGGGGGTACTGGAAGGTGCCCCATCTGGAGACTCTGTTGTCCTGCTGGGAGACTTCAATGCTCACGTGGGTAACAACAGCGAGACCTGGAGGGGCGTGATTGGGAGGAACAGCCTCCCTGATCTGAATCCGAGCGGTGTTTTGTTATTGGACTTCTGTGCAAATCACAGTTTGGCCATAACGAACACCTTGTTCGAACATAAGAGTGTCCATAAGTGCACGTGGCACCAGGGCGCTCTAGGCCGCAGGTCGATGATCGATTTTGTAATCGTATCACCAGACCTGTGACCATATGTTCTGGACACTCGGGTAAAGAGAGGGGCTGAGCTGTCAACTGATCACCACCTGGTGGTGAGTTGGATCAGGTGGCGGGGAGGACGCTGGACAGACCCAGTGCACCTAAACGTGTAGTGAGGGTGTGCTGGGAACGTCTAGCAGAGGCCCCAGTCCGTGAGATCTTCAACACACCGATTGTGAAGCAGCGGGAATGAGGATCAGCACCTCCAAATCTGAGGCCATGGTTCTCAGCCGGAAAAGGGTGGAGTGCCCACTCCAGGTCGGGGATGAGTTCCTGCCCCAAGTGGAGGAGTTCAAGTATCTCGGGGTCTTGTTCGCGAGGGATGGGTGAAGGGAGCCGGAGATCGACAGACGGATTGGTGCTGCGGCTGCAGTGATGCGGACGCTGCACCGGTCCGTCGTGGTGAAGAGGGAGCTGAGTGTAAAAGCGAAGCTCTCAATTTACCTGTCGATCTACGTCCCTACCCTCACCTATGGCCACGAGCTGTGGGTAGTGACCGAAAGAACGAGATCGCGGATACAAGCGGCAGAAATGAGCTTCCTCCGAAGGGTGGCTGGCCTCTCCCTTAGAGATAGGGTGAGAAGTTCGGCCATTCGGGAGGGGCTCAGAGTAGAGCCGCTGTTCCTCCACATCGAAAGGAGCCAGTTGAGGTGGTTCGGGCATCTGACAAGGATGCCTCCTGGGCGCCTCCTGGGTGAGGTGTTCCGGGCATGTCCCACCGGGAGGAGGCCCCGGGGCAGACCCAGGACACGCTGGAGAGATTATATCTCTCGGCTGGCCTGGGAACGCCTTGGTGTTCCCCCGGATAAGCTGGAGGAGGTGGCTGGGGAGAGGGAGGTCTGGGCTTCTCTGCTTAGGCTGCTGCCCCCGCGACCCGGCCTCGGATAAAGCGGATGAAGATGGATGGATGGATGGATGGATGGATGGACAAAATCAAAGTGCAATAATAATGCAAATCTCAAAACAGTGGGTCAACGACCCAGGTACCCTAACAGGATGAAAATGTTTTGACTAAAGTCTAGAACTCATGGATATCACCAAATGCTGTATGTCCTCCTTAAGATGCTCTAGCAGGTCTTTACCACAGCTGTCTTACGCTCCTGTTTGTTTGCGGGTTTCTGTGCCTTCGGTTTTGTTTTCAGTAACTGAAAAGCCTGCAGGGGGTAGACATCAGATGATTGCCTTGTCCAAAAATATCTCTCTTTTTTCTCTTGGATTGCTTTCCACTGTTTTGGATCATTATTCAATTGCACTGAGAGAGATGCTGTCTGATCAGTTTAAAACATTTGCCTGAATCTTAGCATAGCCTTCAGAATTCATCCACAACATTTAACAGAGAGTTCACAAACAACGAAATTAATGTTTATACAAATCTATGTATCATCACACAGGTTTGAGCCAGAAAAAGGGGTTTGCATAGCCATGCCTGACATTTTCTTACACCATGATCAATAAGGCCTGGTGCCCAAAACTTTTAGGATGGTTCAGTAACATCGCTTTTAAAAGAGAGCATACTGATATAACCATAAGTGATGTACCAATACCAGCTTAAACATGAACTGTATATGAAAAACTGATGTAGCATCGGGGTCCAGACAGTGAAGCCAGTGTTGATGAGGCTAGGTTGCAGTTCTTACTTTCATTCCTTTATCATCAGGTTCATTTTGTAAATTATGGTCAATGTCAGAGTCAAAAAGGACCATGAGCGTTAAGCTTTAGGGCAGAAACTGTGAGTGTAGAGTTGCAGCTATCAGTTATTTTAGTAATCAAATAATCTATTGATTATTCCATCGATTAGTCAATTAATTGGATAAGAAAGACTTCAAGATAGTCTTTCAAGATGACCTGCTCATTGGCTTAGAGTTTTACCGGTGCATGTATCTTTTTATTGGCTGTGAAAAAAGCTTTATTATATTTTAAAAATATCAACTCAATTTAATTGAGAAAGTATTTTATATTATTTCACTTTCAGTTTGAAAAAAAATGTATGAAAACCTTGAAATAAATATGGTCTACTACACCCCATGCCCACCTTCAGACTTACCCCTGTTTGCTTCCATGTAAAATAGGATGGCTGCCATCAGCCGTCAGCAAGCGGTATAATTTAAATAATGTAGAAAATAAGTTAAGAGTCCATCTGCATATTTTAATACAACTTCTGGAGGCTTATTGTAGATTTTCTCTGCGTAAAATAAACAGCGGTGGATGGGGCAGCTACAAAGTTTGCTTTCCTTAAAGTCAGAGTTGGTTGATTGAGGCTTTGATGAAGGACTCCCGCCAGCTTTTTACAGTAAAGGTTTTAATGGTGATCACAGGAACAGCCCTGCTGTATTGGATGCTAGAAACACGCTTTTCTTTCACTCAAGCTGAGCTCAATGTCTCAGCAACAGCTCCTCCTCTTCCTTGTGTGTAAACAGACTCCGGCTCTATGTTAAACTGTGCCAACGTCATTATCACTGCTGCTGTTGTGTTATCAGGGCTGTGTGTCGGACAGGGTCGTCTGCAGTACGGGGGCCCCACAGGGAACGGTTCTGGCTCCGTTCCTCTTCACCATCTACACTGCAGACTTCTCCCACAACTCCACCCAGTGCTTCCTGCAGAAGTTCTCTGATGACTCTGCAATAGTCGGACTCATCACTGATGGGGACGACAAGGAGTACAGAGGACTGACTCAAGACTTTGTGGACTGGTGCCAGCTGAACTACCTCCAGATCAACGCCAGTAAAACCAAGGAGCTGGTGGTAGACTTCCGCAGGCACAAACATCCTCCACTGCAACCACTGAACATCCAAGGTATGGACATTGAGGCTGTGGACAGCTACAGGTACCTTGGTGTTCATCTGAACAACAAACTGGACTGGACTCATAACTCAGACGCCCTCTACAGGAAAGGGCAGAGCAGGCTGTACCTGCTTCGGAGACTCAGGTCGTTTGGAGTGGAGGGCCCACTCCTGAAGACCTTCTATGACTCTGTGGTGGCCTCAGCCATCTTTTATGGTGTGGTCTGCTGGGGGGCAGCATCTCTGCTGGGGACAGGAAGAGACTGAACAGGCTGATCCGAAGGGCCAGCTCTGTTCTAGGATGCCCTCTGGACCCAGTGGAGGTGGTGAGTGACAGGAGAATGGCGGCTAAGCTGTCATCCCTGTTGGACAACATCTCCCACCCCATGCATGAGACTGTGACAGCACTGAGCAGCTCCTTCAGTGGGAGACTGCGGCACCCACGGTGTGGGACAGAGAGATTTCGCAGGTCTTTCCTCCCCACTGCTGTCAGACTCTACAATAAAGACTTTTGCAGCTGATCAAACACACAAACCCACACATGTGCAATAAGACTGCTATACGTGCAATTCTTCTTCTGACGAAGTTGTGTTTTTGTATTTTCCTACTCAGTTGTATATAGTATTTGTATTTCTATTTTATTCTATTGTATATATTATTCTATTCTATTTTATTCTATTGTATATAGTATTTTATTTTATTTTATTGTATTTTATTGCATTCCAGTGTTTTCTAATTTCTGCTACATAACTTTGCACTTTTGCTGTAACAAAACAAATTTCCCACCTGTGGGACTAATAAAGGCCATCTTATCTTATCTTATCTTATCAGTGTTTTTGTTTAAAACTGGGGGCTGTTTTAACCAAGACCGAGACAGGTAAAATTCTCATCTCGGTGATGCAAGGTGGGACTTCACTAACCAGGGTAAAAATTATTTGATCCCCTGCTGCATCTGTAAGTTTGCTCACTTCTAAAGAAATGAACAGTCTGTAATTTATGTGGTAGTTCCACGCAGATTCACCAGGGATCAAAAACATTATTTCCTCACTTTATGAACAGAGAGCTGTGTTTGAAGCAGGGCACTGACAAGGGAAGCTAGCAAAACTTGTGAGGAGATTTACAGTATTTCATATTGGTCCACATTTAAATGTATCTGTTATAAAAAGCTTTCATCAAATTTAATAATAATTACCAGATTTGTTATCACCCGTCATTAGTTAATGTGTATCTGTTTGCTGTAACTGAAACTGTTTGACCTGACCTGACTAACTGTTTGGGTCAACCTAACCTTGATGTTTTGAAAAACAGGTATTCATCCATGTAATCTATTGCTGTCTAAGGGCTGCAGTATCACAGTGCGGTAATTATCAAATCTAATAAGACTGATGTTTTGGTGTTTTAACTCACTGGTTTAGAAGTAGACTAAACCAGACTTATTAAAACACCAAAGTTAAAGTAGCAGACTATTCCATGTTAGTGTGAAACTCTTGTTTTCATCAATGGAGTCTATTTACTGAAAAGACATAAATAGACATTCTATTATTTTCGGTTAGAAAGGACTGATGATTTGCTGCTGATCCCATTCTAACCAGTTGATTGCTTTGTATCTGTTATGGTGCAGGATGTTTTGATTGACTCCATCTATATATAGTAACTTTGGTTAAGTACCCAAATACAAAGCAACCATTTGTGGAGGAAAATATGAGGAATATGAAGAAAATATATTATCTTTTAGATTAAATATGATGTTTCTCCAGTCAAAAGGGTACCACAGAAGCTTACCTCTTATTTCGTAAACTATGCATTCAATGTTTTGCATTTCTTTACAGAAAAGGTAAAGCAACCTCAAATTCCATTTTTTAAAATTTGTTTCAATGTCTTAAATAATGAAGACAAATGAGCTAAGACCTAGTTTGGTAGGCATCTTAAACTGCAAAATAAAAGCAGAGTTTCAGTCATAATTTCAGAAACAGCAAAGGGAAAACATAATCTCACAGAAAAAATAGTTAACAGCCTTGAACTACCACTAAATCAGTACCTCATCCAGTTCACAATCCATCATTATTCACAGTTTATTGTAATGTGTGATGTAGTGAGGAAAGTGATGTGGTTGTATTGCACAACTAATGAGAATGTAATAACAACAAATATGACTTTGACCTTGAGCAAAATTTGGCGAAAACCCATTAGGTGATCAGTGTGTGTAATTTTGATTCAATTCAGACTAATATTCTAAGAGGAGTCACCATGGCATGAGCTCATCACCCCTATGGGTAAGTAAATGAGTTTAGGAGGAAAAAAACCTCAATTCAAAATCCCCAAAAGTTGATTCTGTTCATCTGGAAGTAGCATTTTCAGTGTGAGAAACAATTCATTACTCATTCATTACTTCTTCAGACTCAGCTGAATGCAGGTTTCACCAACCTCATAAACAGTACATCTGCATAATGACTGACACTAGCACAACTGACGAACATGACCATGGATCGTCATGAGAATTTGCATATTAATGATCAAGGAACTGACCTCACAGTCCATTGTTCATCAGTGGTTCTAGTTTCATTCATTATGCAATGTACTGATTATACTGATGATTGGAAAAACTTGCAGTCAGCGGAGTGAAGAAGTCACTGTAAACCCTACACACAGATGACCATAATCAACTTTTTGGGATTTCCTTACTTGGACAATTGAGCATGCTTTAAGACATTATTACTTAAAGAAGTTAAGACAGTTAAACTAAGGCCTTTGAGGTTTCACTGTAGAATTATTTTGTATCCAGTAGCATAGACTGAGTGTCACTTACGGGGAAAAAATGATGTATATATATTAATACACTAATTAGTCCCCATCTCACCCCTCCACTGTTTCCACAACTTGTTCCCATCTCCCTGGGAAACTGCAAGTTCTACTCCCACATGGAGCTAGAACAGTGCTTGTCCACGATAGTAAGGTGTGTGTTTTGTTGTAATGTTGAAAACATAGGGCTTAATTTGTAAAATCTGAAAGTCAGGAACACAGAGAAGGTCAAGGAAAAGAAAAAGACATTAAATGCATTTTTTAAAAGTCCATGAACACACTACATTTGTAAAAACATATCGGTCACGGTGCTGCAGCAAGAGTACTGACAGGGACTAGAAAGAGAGAGCAGAGTTCTCCTATACTGGCTTCTGCTCACTGGCTTCCTGTTAAATCTAGAATTGAATTTAAAATCCTGCTCCTCACGTACAATGTCTTGAATAATCAGTCCCATATCACCCAATTAGAGCACTTCGCTCTCACACTGCAGGCTTACTTGTGGTTTCTTAGAGTATTTAAAGGTAGAATGGGAGGCAGAGCCTTCAGTTTTCAGGCCCCTCTTCTGTGGAACCAGCTTCCAGTTTGGATTCGGGAGACAGACACTATCTATACTTTTAAGATTAGGCTTAAAACTTTTCTTTTTGCTAAAGCACATAGTTAGGGCTGGATCAGGTGACCCTGAATCCTCCCTTACTTAAGCTGCAGTAGGTGTAGGCTGCTGAGTACTTCTTCTTCGCTCACCTTTTCCCCTCACTATGCGTCTATATACTTCTCTGCATTTAATCATTAGTTATTACTTCTTGATGCATTCTCAATCATCCAGGAAAGTAAATCTCCAAAAGTTGATTCTGTTCATCTGGACGTAGCGTTTTGTGGGAGAAACGTTTCGTCACTCATCCAAGTGACTTCTTCAGTCTCAGCTGACTGCAGGTTTCCCCAAATCTTATAAACAGTACATTTGCATAATGACTGAAACCAGCCCACTGAAGGAACAATGGGCTGTGAGGTCAGTTCCTTAATAATAATTATGCAAATTCTCATGACCATTGATCAACAACCACTGACCAAAACCCACTGATCAAAGCCCACTGATCAATGGCCATGAGTACCATTCACAGAGAGTTGGGGAATGGCTGCAATCACAGCATTGTAAGATGGTGAAAGGATGGCACAACACAGAAGAGCTACCTCGTCAGGCCAGGACTCTGCAGTCTATTTACACCTACAGGCCAGTGGACACTCTTTCAATGATGAGGATGTACACATCCTGGACAGGGAAGAACGCTGGTTTGAGCGCAGAGTCAAGGAGGCCATTTACGTGAAAAGGGAAAGACCATCTCTGAATCGAGGAGGGGGCCTAAGGGTACATCTTTCGCCATCTTACAATGCTGTGATTGCAGCCATTCCCCAACTCTCTGTGAATGGTACTCATGGCCATTGATCAGTGGGCTTTGATCAGTGGATTTTGGTCAGTGGTTGTTGATCAATGGTCATGAGAATTTGGGGAAACCTGCAGTCAGCTGAGACTGAAGAAGTCACTTGGATGAGTGATGAAACGTTTCTCCCACAAAACGCTACGTCCAGATGAACAGAATCAACTTTTGGAGATTAGTTATTACTAATCTCTGGCTCCCTTCCACAGCATATCTTTTGAATGTAGTGAATGAGGTTCTTTAAATATACAATTTGGTATCTAAGTATTTGGACAACAACACAGTTTACTTTTGTTTTTTTTCACTTTGCCTAGATTTTACCCAAAAAAAGCCTGCACAATTTTGGAAAACAACATTTTGGAAATAAACTAAGATGAATTTGTAGAAGAATCATGGGGAGACAAAAGTATTGAGAAGGAAACGAATAGTTCATGACTCAAAGCATACTGCATCATCTGTGAAACATAGTGTTATCGTATATGTTTGGCAGCCACTGGAACAAGGTCAGTAGTGTTTATCGATGATGTGATTGCTGATAAAAGCAGTAGGATGAATTGTAAACTATACAAAGCTATACTTTCTGCTCAGATTCAGCCAAATGTTGAGTTGAAACTCAAAATCTACCCTTCAATTGCATCTTATCATTTGAGACAAAATTCACTGTGGAGGTAAACAGAGGCAAAATTGGAAACAGCCCCCGCCCCTCTCTCTCATGGACCTAATTTTTATGAATGGATGGTTAAATGTGGCTTTAAAGTGCTTTAAGAGGTCAGTAAAATGAGGGAACCACTGCAACAGATGATTCAGCCGTTTTTTCTGACCTCTCAGAGATCTCTTTGTGTGGTTCTGGACTATGATCTGTGGGAGATCCATCAGAGCATGCTTAGTGTAATGTGCAGTTGGCCTGGCACAGCAGTGGAATAGGTTTAGTCATCTGTGATTGATGAGTGACCAAGCTAGCGCTTGTTACATTTGGCTAAGTGTGCTAAATATGGTTTTCTCACCACAACAGGTTTACATCATGCATCCGTCCATCTGCTCCTGTTGTGTCATCATACAAGGTGCATGATCTTGCCTTATTCTTGTAGCCAAATCTGTGTTTGTTTGAACTGCAGTTGTCGTGGTTACTGTTGTCACGCCAACCTACACCCCCACTACCACCACTCCTGGATTTTGAAGTAGAGATCCAATGCAGAACAGCTTGAACCAATAACAGTGATGCTTCTTGGGGAAAAAAAAGTATACACTTGTCACATTAAATTTAACTGTTAATATACTGTGTGTGTGTGTGTGTGTGTGTGTGTGCGTGTGCGTGCGCCTATCACAACGTGCTCTCCTAGACTGTCATTGTCATGTTCAAAAATACTGTTTGAGATTATTTGAGCTTTGTGACATGGTGCGTTATCCTGCTGGAAGCAGCCGTCAGTAAAATGGTACACTGTGATCATTAAAGTATGAACATGGTGTGCAACAATACTCATCTGGGCTGTGGTGTTTAAACAATGATCTGTTAATACTAAAGTGCCCAAAATGTCCCCGTTAAATCTAGCTTGTAACAGCTGCCACATTCATTAATTTCTCGTACAGTATATTGGCATGAGTGTGTCTCGCTGTTTTTTTTTTGTAGTGGATGTACATATTTTCCTAAATCATGCTTCTGACATATGCCTTCAATACAATAATAATTAAAAAGACTAAAACTAACACTGAAACTAATACAAACTAAGCTGAAACATGAAAGTCCATTCTGGAAACTAACTGAAACTAACAAAAAAATTTAAATAAAAATAAACTAGAAAATACAAAACTATAATAACGCTAAGTCGCAAGTCTCGATCAGTTGTGACAAAGAAAATGTGCCAGAAGAAGCAGACGCACTGCCAGTTTTCCTGTCGGAAAAAGCTGCCAGTCTGCAGTTTACCATGTTTATATTCTTGTGACAGTCATTTTCACTAACTTTAAAGTCCAGCTGCACTGAACACATGGTGTATGCAGACTGTTCATGCGGTGCATTTGACGCAAAATGGATGTTTCTTATTGGTTTTGCCTGCAGCACATTGTGCAGGACAACTGCCAAAACAAGATGAACTTTTA
The DNA here is from genome assembly GCF_001858045.2 of Oreochromis niloticus. Lineage (NCBI taxonomy): Eukaryota > Metazoa > Chordata > Actinopteri > Cichliformes > Cichlidae > Oreochromis > Oreochromis niloticus. The sequence goes on from NC_031985.2 coordinate 37,216,284, forward strand.
TTTTAATGGGAGGTCTTGTGTCTTCAGTTTTTCCATTCATGTAATATAAGGAAGTCATCATCCATAGAGCAGTTCTCATAGACTTCAGCCTGTTTTAGCTGGTGCTGACAAAAAAATGCTAGAGTCAATGCCTGTATACCAAATCTTTAACTGAAACACAAACCTGTTATTATCCATTTGTCTATAAAAAGAAATCAAACACCTAAAAAGAGCAACGGCAAACATAAGCTTTCACTGACAGTGATTTCTTTAAGCCCTTAGAAGATATTCTAGGCTTGTCTTATGCCTCACTGAGCATTCGGTGTTGTGGTTTTGGAATCCTCTTAGCTGTTGGCCGCATCTATGGAGAACAGAAACTTGTATTGTCAATTGTGGATAATGTGACTGTTACCATCTAATCTGAGACTCTGTAACCTTTTCCAGGTTTATTCAAATATAAAATTCTAGATTATGAGCCTCCTGAGATGTTTTCATGTTGTTGTTCACTTTGATGAAAAATGTGACCATATATATGGGTTCAGTGTCAAATCAGCCATCTCCAGAACCATCTCCAATTTGTATAAAAATGCTATTGCTATTTTACTGCATGGAAAACATTTGAATTCATGATACCATGAAACATTGTAACATTCAAGTTGCAGATTGAATGCAGACAGAAATAGATGAGTTTCCACAGTGAGCACACAGAGAGCCATTAGCACAGAGTGTGGTGCTGTTTGAACATGTGCAGGCTGTATAGCTGCTGTTCTTTTGCAAACAAACACAGATGCAGTTTTCACATCACTATACACTAGGTAGAGTGTATAGTGGGCTGCAACCCATTTTATGGCCTGAATGCTGCATTTTAAAAACATACACAAAAGACTGCCACTTATTCTTCTGATGGCATAACGTGATCCTGGAAATGTGTCTGAGGGGTGCAGAGATATCTGATATGTGGAGGGGGGACAATCTATGCCTTTAATTCGGTGATTAATGGTCCTTCCACAAAAGTCACAAGATTAGCATTTTCTGCACACTTTCATCCCATGACTACTGCCACTGTTAAATGTCTATTAATAGATTTATTATTTATTCTTTCTGGATCGACAGGGACAGTAATAGAGTAATAAAAGTAAAAACTTTTGCCACAAACTTTTGCTGTTGAAAAAAGAGTGCTGTTAGAAATGTTGGTGCGCCAATAATAAATAATTTGGGTCCCATACTATATAATTAGCCTTCAACCTCTAGTTATAAATGACTGTGGCTCATTGTTAAAGAATTTTAATCATCAACTCTGCGGGTCTGTGTTAATTAATTCATTTTGGTCCAGATGTGTTCAGCCTTTTTCAAAAATACAAGAAGTGAAATGATTTTACCAGTGAAGGGAGTATTTTAACCTAGAAAGTCAAATATTATTTTTAATAACTGCTTTGTAAAACATTATTGAATGCTAATTCAGCAATGTTTAATAAAGCTATTAGTTTACACCTACAAATCTCATTAAAGTTGCCTTAAAAATATTAATATAGGCGTATCAGGCTACCCTCCTTAACACCATTCAAAAGAAACAGGAATTCTACTGTCAGTTTTTTTGTTTCGTTTTTTGTGCCGTGCCCTTGTTGCCCTTGTTTTGTTGCAGCAGGTGCTGACTTATATGAGAAGTCCTACTAGTTCTGATCAACATTTGCACACATGCAGTTAAAGCTGGAAAGAAATTAGGGTGAGCCCTAGTCTGTACTCACCATACTGTCATAATATATCAGCTCCAGCTCATAGTCAGGCAGGATGTCTGTCCTATTATTCACCAAGTCCAGGGCCATCTGAGCAGCGGGGAGGCAGGCTTGTCCACCAGGCCAACCTCCACTCATGGGAAACAGGGCTCCAATGTAGAGCTTCTTCTTGCCTAGAGCCGGGCAGGAGCAGGCTAGAACAGTAAGGATAAAGATCAGAGAGTAGCGGGAGACCGGCCTACGGGGGAGGTTTTGGCAAAGCCTTGTCATAGCTGGGGGATGCTGAAGGTTGAGCGAAGCTTGGAGTCAGTGTATTCCTTCTATACACTTTTCGGCTTGGAGGGAGCAAGGTGGTATTGCGTGTGGCTCGGGAAGAATGAAATCCTATGAACGAGCCCACGCTGGTGTTCCTGAGAGAAGAGAGCCCATTTGCAATTCTGTGTTATTTACATAATTTTAATGTGATCGTAAGCTTTTTGCAACCGACAAACAATTCAAATCAACGCAGAGGACTGTCATCAAGCTCTTCTCCCGTTATATTAAAAATAGGAAACCTATCATCGCCTGTGTTTGGAACAGAACTTCGTAAACACGCAGCTTCAACGCTTTTATAAAGTGCTCTGTCCACAGGTACAACGATCTCCATCAAACTTATTAAATGCAGCTGGTAAACCGGGGGGACGATTCATTGGCAGAAAGCAGCTTTAAAGTTGCTGGAGTTGAATAGAAGGTTGAGATTGGTGACTGAATCAGGTTTCAGGCTCTTTCCACCGTCTAAGGTACCGAAAGTGTCCGAGGCTGCCTGGTTTTCAGCTTCTGTCTGTTTCCAAGAGATAACCGATTGCTGTAACGATGCTTTCTTTTTTCTGCTTATGAGAAATTGAGAACCATCCACACCGAGCCCACGAAGACACGCGGAGATTTAATTTGTCCTCTCCGTCATTTATCTGCCCTTCTCCATCTTATCCGCCTACATACATAGCCTACTCACGGATCTCCAGTCGAAAGCCTTATTAGAACGTTTTTAACATTTTGTACACAGACCACATCATACAAATGAAAACGTCTGGTTTTCAGTAATCCAGTAGGCGTAATAGGAGAACGGTCGATTAGACAGCAAGGTCGATCTTCAGATGAAAAAGTGGCCTCAGTGTTGATGGAATGCAGTCGGCCGCTCAGGAGAGAGCCGAGAAAAATGACGGGAGCTGCTGAGCCCGCTGTGGCTAACTGCAGCAGCGTGCAAGAGCGGAGAGAGGGAGGAGGAGGATGCTTCGTCCCTCCGTTTCACAAACCACTTTGCAATCCCTTTACACAGCCCCGAGCATTTATCTTTCCTCCGATAAGAACCCCTCCCCCCAGTCTTTACATCCCCTGCCACACCTCAGACTTGCTGAATAAACGTTAATTACCCGTCACAGGAACGCCACCGCGTGGACCGTAGGTTTTTAGCGACACTTCACCTTCCCGAAAGAATCTCTTATTACTCTCTCGTGCGTTTACCGATCACAATTACAATACCAACTGTATTCTCGCCAACATGGAAAAACCTCATTAAGCTCATAATGCGAGGCTAAAATTGTCCTCTGAAATTTATTCAGTCATGTCAGTTCAGTCATAAAAAGGGCAGGACCGGATTTACACAGTACATGTACAATTTAGCCCTCCCACCCTGCTGAGGGAAACCTCCGACCTTACTGGTCTTATGACTCTCTTGTATTTAAGCTAAATATGGCAAGAGGTAACAGGTACATAACCTTGCTCTTAGGTACCATGCACATGCATACATGAGTGTTATTCCATTTTTCTCCATAAATGTGACCAGTTTGACAGAGGAATATACAATATTTACACATACTGTAGTATAGTGGTTCCTTAGTGTAGTGTTTTACACATTTTCATGAAAAGCAAACCTGGTTTCATTCTACAAATCCCTTTGGGGTTACATCATGAAGGGCATCCAGTGTAAATAAAACAAAACAAAAACAACAAAACCCAAACATGTTAACTACCGGTGTTGACGACCACATCTGAATAAGTTAGCAGCCAAAAGTAGCTTTGAAACATACTTTAGCATCAACTGTGATGATACTTGATTTGATCCAGTATGCCCTGCACCCACAGCCAAGGCCTCTAGGGTTTTCGTTGTCTTGGGTTTGTGAATTCTTTGTGAATGTGATTTTGGGTTTGTGGTTTTATTGTTATCCCAGTGTTTGATGTTTTTATTTTTGTGGGTTCCGGATTTCTTTATTCTGGTTTTCTCGTAGATTTCAAGCTTTATTTCCTGCAATAACGTTGAGTCTTTCCTCCCAGAAACATGACCAGATGTCATCTAACGAGACAACTCTGGATAGCATTGCCTCCAATAACACCGTGGTCATTTTTGACCAGGATATGTCCTTCAATGCACATAGTAAACACACGTGTGTTCTTCTTCACTCACCTTTTTCTCACTGTGTTTATACACCACTCTGTATTTAATCATCATCATCTCTGATGATTATTCATCTCTGGCTCTGTTCCACAGTGTATCCTTGTCCTGTTTTCTTCCTCTTACCCCCAACTGGTCGTGGCAGATAGCCGCCGGTCCCTGAGGATGGCTCTGATTCTTCCTGTTAAAGGGAATTTTTTTTCTTTCCACTGTCATCTGATGGGGTTTTCTCTCTCTCTTATTGTTGGCTCTTTACAATGTAAAGCACCTTGAGGTGATTGCTGCTGCGATTTGGGCACTATATAAATAGAATAGAATTCAATCCAGCTGAATTCAGCTGGAGGGCAAGGCAAATAGATAAAATCAAATGCTGTTTAATAAAGCAGCTCGCCAAAATAAAGTGCCCACTTTAAACTAAAGAATATAGACTAAACAGTGAACACTACATATAGTGTATTCATTACAGCATGTGATATTTGTTACTCCTTTTCAAAGTTTCCATGCTACCATTAAAAATGGAGATATGATAATATGATGAAAATGTGACCATTACAACCTATCAATTAAAAAAAAAAAAAAACATTAGAGAAGACCTTAATTTTGGTCTTCTACAAAATATAGTGCATTTCAGAGACCTTATTTAGCAGTATTGAATCATGTGCTGCTTCTCTCCCACATACTCCTACATTTGTATGTTTCCTCATTACTGCCTCTTCCTAAGAGCAGTGATGGCTTTTATTTTGTTCCTGTATATATGAGTGTGTATGCAAAATGTGTCTTTGTATCAGCACAGTGACGAGATAACATTGATCCTTCCATTATTTGTTTTGGTCTTTCTTCACATTTCCTAGAGCCACATGCCTCTGCTCTTCCTTCCTTCAGTGTGCCACTGAAGTGTGATAACTATCTGGTCCATCCTATTTCTGTTTCCAAACCAAGCTCCCTAAACCTGTCCAGCTGTCATTTTCTCAGGTGGTGTGATATGCTTTTTTCTGTTTCTTCATCTCACTGAAATTATGCTGCATGTGATGGAAGGCATATTATCTGTGCTTCCCACATCCCTCAGTTCCAGCTCATTTCTATCCACAAACTGTGCTGTCATTTATTGCGACTTCATAGCAGACAGCTCTGTGCACACAATTGTTAAACAATTTTCCGTGGACACAAAACTGGGAAGAACATACATCACTTCCTGATCCATTTGGAATTTTTTCTGCTCAATAAATATTGAACAGAGTATAGGATGAGGTGTATAACAATAAAAAGATCCAAGTGAAAGAAAGAGTCAGCAAAGCAGTGTTCAAAATGAAGCTTTTAAAAAAAAAAATATATATACATATATATATATATATATATATATATATATGTCCAACAGCAAACAAAAGATGGCAGCTAATCAAAAGCGCTGGTAACACAAACGAAGGTTAACAAATGATCTAACGAAAAACATTTCTGCTAATAGAAGCAAAGAACTGCTCATTAGCAGCTCCATGCACGATGCAAAACACACTACCAAAGCTCACCACACTACTGTGCACCAATACCAACAACTCTTTTCTCTTTTCACAAGAAAAGAGCTAAAAAAAACAAGTGGCGTTGCACACTGTTACAGCGGCTGACAGCTCTCCATCTCAGAACTCCTTTCTTTTGTTTAGTTTGTACTTCCTTCATGTTTCTTTGTGCACTATTGGTTCTGCTTTCAACATTTGCTACACCCGCCAGGACCTCATAGACATTGGTGACCAGCATCAGACATTTGTTTTGTGGGACTTTCATAACATGCACAATCCCAGATGACATAGCGAGACCACCGTGGATTGTTATCGGGACTAGGTGGTGGTGCAGACGGAGGAGGGAGAGGAAGAAGCAAAAGTGGGGCCGCAGGTCTGGCGTCTTGCTTAGGCTAAAAAATCAACCACACAAGCCACCTCTGCTAAGCCTGTATCTCTAAAATGCCAGATCCCTTGTGCATAAAACGGATGACCTGGAATTACAGATAGTGGGAAATCGCTATGTTCTTGACTGCTGTGCCTTGATCATCACTGAAATCTGGCTTCATCCGGGAATACCCGATGCTAGCATGCAGCTAGCACTCTGCTCTGCTGGGACAGGACAAAGGACTCCGGTAAGAGCAAATGTCCCACCGTTTTCTTAGTCCTCGTTATAATGCTGGAGTCATTTCTTCACCAAGTATTTGTGATGATTTTTTTTGCATTTTTTAACAACAAGGTTATATCTATTAGGGCTCTTGTCTCGTTGACTGCTGCCTCAGATCCTAGTCTTTCTCATATGTGCTCAGCTGTCTCAGAGCAGTTTGATCCTGTCTCCCTTAATGACTTGACTGCAGTAGTTTGTAACCTAAGATCATCACACTGCCCCTCTGATTGTCTCCCGCCATGCTTGATTAAAAACACTTTTAATACTGTTGGGCCTTTTATCCTGAGATTGATTAATACGTCCCTTGCTACAGGCTGTGTCCCATCATGTTTTAAACAAGCTATAGTTCAGCCTTGTCTTAAAAAAGACAACCTGGACCCAACTGTTCTGTACAATTACCGGCCAATCTCAAAACTTCCTTTTCTGTCTAAAGTTCTGGAGAAAGTGGTCTACTTACAGTTGCAGGCCCACCTTGATTTCAACAAGATCTCTGGTTTTAAATCACTACATAGCACTGAGATGGCACTTTTAAGGATTTTTAATGATATTCTTTTAACTCTGGACTCTGGTAGCCCTGCTGCCCTTTTACTGTTGGACCTGTCAGCAGCTTTTGACATGGTCGACCATGACATCCTGTTATCACGGCTACAGTTTCATGCTGGCCTAAAAGGATCTGGTTTTGGTCCCACTTGTCAGAAAGGTGTTTTTACGTTAATATGGGCCCCATAGCTCCAAAATAGCCCCTCTTAAATACGGTGTACCTCAAGGCTCTATTTTGGGTCCTGCCCTGTTCTCACTGTATTGCCATTGGGTTCGATCTTTTTGCGGTACAACATTTCATTCCATTTTCATTCCACTGTTTTGCTTATGATTTGCAGATTTATCTGTCTTTAAAAGCAGGGTCAGACCATGCCCAGCTCTTATTAAGCTGCCTTGATGACATCAAACAGTGGATGTCCTTAAATTTTCTAAAGCTAAATGAAAATAAAACTGAAGTTGTCATTTTCTGCAATTTTGTCAATAATCATGTCGACAGCACTCTGGGCCCCCTTTCCTCCTACTGTAAAACACATGTAAAAAACCTACCTTGATGGTTCTTTTAAATTGAATAAGCAGGTGAGTGCAGTAGTCCAGTCCTGCTTCTTTCAGTTAAGACAGCTAGCCAATGTAAAGCCATACCTCCTGGCTAATGTCTTCGAACACATCATTCACCTTTTCCTTACTTGCAGACTGGACTACTGCAATTCATTGTATTTTGGTCTCGACCAGGCCTCCATTCATCATCTTCAGATGGTCCAAAATGCAGCTGCTCGCCTTCTAACTGGAACCAAACGGAGAGAGCATATAACCCCAGTTTTAGCTTCTCTACACTGTCTCCTACAGGATCCAATTTAAACTTTTACTTTTTGTTTTTAAGTCACTTAACGCCCGAGCCCCTTCTTACCTATCTGAGCTCCTTTCAGTTTATGCTCCAGGAAAAACCATGAGGTCTTGCTCAAAATTAATGCTATCCATCAAACAGACTAATCTCAAATCTTGTGGTGATAGAGCCTTCTCTGTGGCAGGTCCCAGACCTTGGTATAGTCTTCCCCTAAATATTGGATCTGCACAAACACTCGATCAATTCAAATCACTACTAAAGACACATTTTTATGCCCTGGCTTTTATCACACTATGAGCCAATCATTTTGGTCTTATTTAATAGTCTTAGTTATTGTTTTAATTATTTTATTGTCCTATCATTGTATTATATTGTTATTATTGTTTTACATTGTTTCTTTTTAAGGGCATTTTTATAATGTTAAGCACTTTGTGCAGCATCGTCTGTCTGGAAATGTGCTATATAAATAAATTTGACCTTGACCTTGACCAGGGGAGAAAACACTCCAGATCATGTTTACTACAACATTAAGCATGCATATTGAGCCATACCCTTTCCCCACCTCGGCCAGTCCAACCACCTCTCCCTCCTGCTCTCCCCAGCCTACACCCCCCTCAGACTCAGTGCCAGGTCCACCACAAAGACTGTTACAACCTGGCCTGAAAATGCACTCTCCAAACTGCAAGACTGCTTCACACAGACAGACTGGGACATATTTGAACACCAGGACCTAGAATCATTCACAGGATCAGTACTCGACTTTATCAAGTTCTGTATTGGAAATGTGACTGTGGACAAAAGCATTCCCAAAACAAGCATCCTAAACCAAAAACCCTGGATGACCAGCCAGGTCCGCACATTCCTCAAAGCCTGCGATGCTGTCTTCAGGTCAGGTGACAGAGCTCTGTAAAGGGCTGCTTGAGCTGATCTGAAAAGGGGAATCAAAAAAGTCAAGACAGACCACCAAAGAAGGATGGAGTCCCACCTGTCCAGCAACAACACACGGGAAGTGTGGCAGGGCATACAAAACATCATGAACCACAGAGGTTGCACTGTGAAAACAGAAAACCTCAGTGTGCAGCTGGCAGAGGAAATAAACTGCTCCCATCCTCATCCTCACTGTAACGGAACACGATGTCAGACACGTGTTCCTAGCACTGAACCCCAGAAAGGCTGCCAGTCCAGACAGAGTACCTGGCAAGGTGCTAAGAGCATGTGCTCACCAGCGCACCCTCATCTTCACCAGAATCTTCAACCTCTTACTAGATCAGGCAGCCATCTAGGTGGCTGTAGCTCAGGTGGCAGAGCAGGTCAACCACTAACCAGAAGGTCAGTGGTTCGATCCCAGGCTGCATGCCAAATATCCTTGGGCAAGATACTAACCCCATGTTGCTCTCTGATGCATCCGTCGGAGTGTGAATGTGTATGAATGTTAGATAATTAGCACTTAGTTTAGAAGAAGTGCTGGTGTGATTGGGTGAATGAATTGGTTGTATAAGTGCTTTGAGTGCTCAGACAGAGTAGAAAAGCGCTATATAAGAACCAGTCCATTTACCATCCCATCCTGCCACATCCCCATTGTGGCTGCCACAAAAATCAGCCACAATTATCCCAATGCCGAAGAATTCTCCTATCACCAGCCTGAATGATTACCGCCCTGTGGCCTTAACGCTGCTAATCATGAAATGCTTCGAGAGACTAGTCCTGTGGTGCTGATGGCACCATGGCAGTCCGACTCTTCTCAAAGGGAGATGAGGCAGACTACAGAGAGGAAGTCCTGAAGTTGGAACCTGGCACTGAACATGAAGAAAACCACAGAGGTCATTGTCGACTTCAGGAAGCACAGCACTGACTTAGCCCCCCTATACATCAACAGGGAGTGTGTGGAGAGGGTCCACACCTTCCCATTCCTTGGTGTCCTCATCTCCACTGACATCTCCTGGACAGACAACATTACCGTGGTTGTCAAGAAGGTCCAACAGCAGCTACAAACTGAACTCAAACCTGCTGCTGAGGTACAGGCCCTTAATATTTTTAAATTAAATTTGTAACAACAAAGCCATTGCACTAAAGTTAATTTAAGGTTTTTACCTAGAGATAAACACTGTGCTACAAAAAATCTAAATACATTCTGAACAATGTTAAGGCTAAAAAGGGAAACTGTCAGGCCCAGATCAGTAAGAATACTGGATCTAACAAAGCTATTCTGATGACTTAGTCGCTTCATCTCTTGATCATTCCTTTGTTTTGCTCTTCCTCCTTATTAATTTCTTCTATCTGCTCTTTTAAATTTCTGTCTTTGCCGAGACACTAAAACCACTGCAGGGAAGATTCCAAACAAAATCCCCTGCAATATATTAAAACTTCTTACACTACCAGAGTCTTTCATCAAAGCTGCAGAAAGTTCTGTTCTGGTTTATGTTCTGGAACATACACAGCTTTGCAGACTCAGGGCAGCATCAGTGCAGCTTACATACATGAAAGGGTCAGCTGAGTCAAGACACAAAGAATACTAATAGTGAAATTAGAAAACAGATCTAACTCCAGAGCAGAATGACTGCATTAAGTTACAAGAGGGGCCCTTGAGGCAAGATGAACTGTTATATCCCCAGATCAACAACAATAACAAGTTGTGGTGGCAGGGTGTAGTTTTAGATCAAAATCAGAATACTTTATTAATCCCTGAGGAAATGATGTGGTCACAGTTGCTCCAAGACAGTAAGAACAGTAACTAACCAAATGAAAGAAACAATGGTTGGAACTTCAGAAACCTGGTGTTTTATTTTGAAATAAAATATAACATATTGATAAATATTGACATGCAGTAACTGTTACAGTGGTTTATTTTATTTTGATTCATTTCATAAACTGAAATCAGTCATTGTCTTATGTCATTTTTTCTTTGCAAAATAAATAGCTGATGAGAAACAAATTTTTGAGTATTTAGAGGAGTGAAAATGTTGCTCTGTTTAGCCCCAGTATTGTTGGCCCAACGTGTTGGCCTGCCTTTCAAACTTCAAGTAGATGCCAGCTATGTGGGGGCTTTGTCCTCTTACAGGAGAACGAAGAGGGAATAGATTGTACAGTAAGCTTCTTTTTAAAGAACTTTAATAAGCATTAAAGAATTATTCTATCAATGAAAAAGAAGTGCTGGCACTGGTGTGAGCTCTATAACAATTTGGCATTTAGGTTTGCTCTGGAGTGCTCCCACTCATTGTTAACCTTAAATTACTTCTTCCAGTACCAGGGTTGGGAAGGTGGACTCAATATTTACATGGTAGGTGGGTGTGACTAAAGTACTTGACCTGCCCTGCTTTGTCATCTCTGGGTTCCTTATTTCTTTGTCGTCGCTGGCCACCAGCCAAGCCTCCAGAGAAGCCCCATGTCTTGGAGGCTTCGGACACTGAGGCCACCTGAGGTTTCCTCTCTTCATCCCCAGGCTCCAGTTTGGTTTCACCTCTTCCTCTGGCCACCCTGGCCAACATTTGTAAAAGTCTGTCCACCATCAGTAGCAGTAGTAGTAGTTAACCATGCCAAGATCAGTCTAGAATGGTAAGTATTCTTCTATTGTGTTTCCTATTACACTGTTGAATAAATCAGTCATCAAAGGCATCTGTTCCTAAAAGAATTGACATGGTGTGTAAAAGTTGTTTATCTGATTAAAACACCTAATGGAATATGTCACAACTGATTAGGTTTGATTTCATCTAGGTGTGTTTTGATTATTTGGACTGTGTGTGAAAACAATAAACTAAAAAACAATGATAACTTGTCACTAGAGGAGGGGAATCAAAGTGAAATTGAATTGGTTTTACACACAACTTCTAGAAAACAGGAAGTGCTTTTACCCCCTCCTGGCAGACCCTCTCATATATGCCAGCTATGGTTGTTAATAGCTATCATGTCAAACTTGCTACATCTGGGGCTTTTAAGGAGAGAAGGTTAAAGTGCTGTGGATTTATGAAAGAGAACAGACTTAAAAGTGTTTTAATATTTGATGGTTCTGACAGGACATAAGGAGCTGCAGGCAGCATCTGATAATCTTTCTGTCTCTGGCTCAGGAATGAGCCTTGAGGGTTGTTCTGAAGCCCACCTGCTCTGCTTACACATTAATGCTCCTATAACAAACAAAAATACCCAGCAATAACATGCCAATCCACACATAGCTGCATTAAACCAAAAAGAAGGCCATATCTCAAAAGTAAATGGTTGTGTCTCATTTTGAAGCCTGCGCTGTCACGGTCGATAGAAGGGACTCAAGCGCAGAGCAGGTTGACGTTTCCAAACACAGTTTATTTGCAACACCAGTGCAGAATATATACAGTGAGGGGGAAAATCCGGGGTTCCAAAGGTCCAAGGGAAAACTCTTTCGCACTCGTTCCCATCTCCACATCCAAACACACACATCCCAACAATGGGAGCGATGGAAGTCCCCAGGCATATCCTTATCCAGGATAGCTGCCCGAGGCACCCAGGAATGTTCCTCTAGCCCGTAGCCCTCCCAATCCACCAGGTACTGAAAACCCGTACCCCGGCACCGGGAGTCCATGATGCGGGTGATGTTGTAAACCAGCTGGCCATCCACAGGCCGGGGGGCGGCGGGGGCCTGGAAGGAGGGCACAACGGGCTGGAGAGCACCAGCTTGACCTGCCCATGGCGGTAGAGGTGTGGCTGTTGTGCGTGTATTCAATCCACGGAAGCTGTTCACTCCAGGTCGATTGATTACGTGAGGCAACACAGCGGAGGGCACCTTCAAACTCCTGGTTGGCCCGCTCCGATTGTCCGTTACTCTGTGGATGGAATCTGGACGAAAGACTGACCTTGGCCCCCAGCGGGGAGGAGAACTCCGTCCAACCTCGGGATGTAAACTGGGGCCCTCTGTCCGAGACGACGTCCTCGGGGATCCCGTGGAGTCTGCATGGGAGGTGAGGAGCCGAGCTGTCTCCAGGGCAGTGGGGAGCTTCGGGAGGGCGGCGAAGTGTGCAGCCTTGGAGAAATGATCGACAATGGTAAGTATAGTGGTGTTACCTGCAGAGGGCGGCAGTCCCGTGATGAAATCCAGAGAGATATGCGACCAAGAGGCTGAAATGGCCCGGCGGAGGACGGTTGGAAAGTTTGTTCTGGGCGCACGTCGAACAGGCTGATACATACTCCCTGGCATCCTTAGCCATAGTGGGCCACCAAAAGTAGCGCCGGAGGAAGGATATGGTGCGGAGGACCCCTGGGTGGCACGTAAAACAAACTCCCTCCAACCAATGTCTCCACTCCTCCAGGGCAAGCTTGATGGCCAGGAGCTCCCGGTCCCCGATGTCCTAGTTACATTCTGCGGAAGAGAGATGGCGAGAATAGAAGGCACATGGGTGGAGCTTACCATCCTCCTGTTGGGGCAGAACCACCCCCACACTGGAGTCCGATGCGTCCACCTCCACAACGGACTACTGTGTGAGGTGCGGTTGCTGGAGAATGGGTGCAGTGGTGAATCTCTCTTTGAGCAGGGTGAAGGCTTGCTGAGCGGCGGAATCCCACTGAAAAGGAACTTTTGGAGAGGTAAGTTTAGTGAGATGAATAGCGATTCTGCTGAAATCATGAATGAACCGCCTGTAGAAAAAAAAAGCGTTGCAGTTGCCACCGATTAGGAGGTGTGGGCCACTCCACCACCGCTCGCACCTTCCCCGGGTCAGTCCTTAAGTTCCCCCTCTCGATGATATAGCCCAGAAAAGCCACCGAGGTCACGTGGAACTCGCACTTCTCCCCCTTCACAAAGAGCCGGTTTTCCAAGAGGTGTTGTGGGACCTGCCTCACATGAACTTGGTGCTCTGCAAGTGTCTTAGAAAAGATCAGAATGTCATCCAAGTACACAAAAACACACCGGTTGACAAAATCACGAAGGACATCATTAACCATGGCTTGAAACACAGCGGGAGCATTGGTCAGACCAAAAGGCATCATGAGATACTCAAAATGGCCCAGGGGTGTATTGAAATCAGTCTTCCACTCATCCCCCTCTCTGATGTGCACCAGATGGTAAGCGTTGTGCAGGTCTAGTTTGGTAAAGGCCGTCATGCCCTGAAGCAGCTCAAACGCAGAGGAAAGTAACGGCAAAGGATACTTGTTCTTCGCAGTGATCTGGTTAAGGCCCCGATAGTCAGTACATGGGCGTAGCATCTTATCCATTTGTCCA